>NC_057801.1:406930794-407055862 GCF_018294505.1 Triticum aestivum | reverse complement strand
GGCACGGGGATTGGTCGGATGGGTTGGGTGGCGGGACCGCGCGGCAGGGGAGATTTGGTGGGGCCCGTCCGAGGTTGTCAGGGCGGTGGGATCCGGGACGGATCGCTGCAGCTGGATCGCAGGGACCGGGTCTTCTGCGGACGGGTTAGCGGAGGGCGAGGGTGTGGGAGGCTCATAAGGAAATGTGTGCTCGTCAAAAACAACGTGGCGAGACACTATAACGCGCCGGGAAAGTGGGTCGTAGCACCTGTAACCCTTATGTTCGAGTGGATAGCCGAGGAAAATGCAGCGTGTGGACCGTGGAGCAAGCTTGTTTAGTGTAGTGGCAGAGAGGTTGGGGAAACAAAGGCAGCCGAAAACGTGAAGGTGATCATATGTGGGGTGAAGGCCATGAAGGCGGTAATATGGTGTTTGGTTGTTAATGGCACGCGAGGGACGGTGATTGAGAAGATAGGTGGCGGTGTGGAGGGCTTCTACCCAAAAGAGAGGGGTGAGTTTGGCTTGGATTAGGAGTGTGCGAACTATATCGTTGGTGGTGCGAAGTAAACGCTCGGCCTTGCCATTTTGGGGGGACGTGTGAGGGCATGAGAAGCGGTAGACTATGCCGTTGGTAGAGAAGAGAGAGCGTAAATCAGAGTTGATGAACTTGCCACCGTTGTCGCATTGTAACGCTTTGATGATCACATTGTATTGAGTTTTTACATAAGCAAAGAAACGGTGTAGGGTAGTGGATGTGTCGGATTTGTGGCGTAGAGGAAATGTCCATGAAAATGAGAGTAATCATTAAGCACAACAAGATAATATTGATAACCAGAAAAACTCACAACCGGAGAGGTCCATAAATCACAATGGATTAAATGAAAAGGCGCAAACGTGCGACTAGTGGATGAGGGAAAAGCTAAACGGGGTTGGCGCCCAAGTTGGCATGCACTACAAGGAACATGTGGAGATTTATTACATGAAGTAAGAAAATCATTGTCTAAAGAACGAAGGGTATGAGGACTAGGATGGCCAAGCCGACGGTGCCACACATCACCATCGGAGACAGTAGTTGAAAAAACAATGCGCCAAGCCTTGTTGTTGCCCTGAAAGGGGTAGAGGTCGCCGGAACTAGCGGAGATTAGGATGACTTTCCGGGTGCGAAGATCCTTCACAAGAAAGCCAAATGGGTAAAATTCTATAGAGCAAGAATTATCCTTAGTGAATTGACGAACGGAAATAAGGCTAGTAGTGACATGAGGGGAGAAAAGAACATCACGTAAATGAAATTTGTGTGGGGAAAGACGTGTGGAGCCAGTGGCATGTATGGGGAGATGAGATCCATTGCCTACAATAATGCTTGATAAATTATGCTTAGAAGGAGAATTTGAGAAGGTGAGATTACCAGAGTTGCCGGTCACGTGGTTGGAGGCACCGCTGTCGAGGTACCATTCGTTGGAGGATCCAGTGTTGGGGAAGCCGTGGGAGCTATAGGCGGCATGAAGCATGGCGAGGTGATCCCAAGACGGCGGCTGGTGTGGCGAGGGCGCTTGGTACGGCGAGTACTGCATCGGATAGGCGTGGGCATGGGATCCCGGACGTGGCCCAAGCACTCCCGCAGAGTTGGGAGGAACCCAGCCGGGGCGTGGAGGAGGGATCGCCATCCCATAGGGGGCAAAGAAGCCCATGTAGGGGTTGTAGGCCGGCAGGGCGTGGCCACGACCGCCCGAGTCGCCGCGCCCACGACCGCGCCCACGGCCGCGCCCACGGCCGCGCCTGCGACCGCGTTCACCACCATCGCCGTGACGAGAGGGGCCGTTGCCACGGCCGTGCTGCTGGGTAGAGCCCCGATCCGAGGACCGGTCCGCGCGCTCACCGGAGCGGGGGCCGGATCCGCCGTTGTTGGGGAAGCAGGAGGGCCCGGAGGAGCTGCCGGTGTCGGGGGTGCCGCCGCTCCCATGAACAGCGAGCACAGTGGCGCTGGCGTCAGAGGCGCGCTGAGCCTGGTTCTCCTCGGCGAGTTTGACGCGTGAGAAGACTGTCTCGAAGGGTGGCAAGGGAACAGTGTCCCCCAAAACCACACGGATGGTGTCGAAGCGCCCGTCGAGGCCGTGGAGAAACTGCGAGGTGAGGTCGACCTCGGTGACGGCATGATCAATGTCCGCGAGACGCGGCGGTGAGGAGCTTCATGCGGCGCGCGTACTCGTCGATGGAAAGGTCACCCTGCTTGAGGTTGCGGTACTGCCGGTTCAGAATCATGTAGCGGGCTGCACGATTGGCAAGGAAGTAGTCCTGGATCTGAGTCCAGAGAGCATAGGTGGTGGTGGCGCCGATCACATGATCGATGATCTGATCTGTAAGAGTGGCATACATGGCGAGGACGACATGGGTGTCAAGCTCAAGGTAGTGGCTGTCGGCGTTGGGTGGTGGTGGATGCTGGATGAGGTAGGTGACGCCGTAACGAAGGAGGACCATCAGGAAGAAAGATTTCTACTTGTGGTAATTGTTTTCAGCTGGATTCGGGAGGATTTGATGTGGCTAGTGAGATCCACATTGAGGATGGGGTGGCGGGCGGGTGGTGCCGGCGGCGGCAGCTGTGGGTTGGTGGAGGAGAAGAGAGGGGCAAACTGAGAATTAGGGTTCGGAGAGGTGTCGGTGAGGTGGGCCGAGGCAGTGCCGAAGACGAACGGCGGCGTGGATGTGCCGGCGGCGGTGGACGAGGACGAGACGGAGGAGGCTGTCGAGGAGAGGGAGGCCGGCGAGGAGGCAGACATGATGGCTGCGGAGGAGGAGTGTTCGGCCATGGAAAGACCTGGAGACACTGATACCAAGTTAGACAATAGAATGATTGCGCTTAATCTCTGGTTACAGTACAACAGTCATTACATATAGAAAGCCCAAGGAAGTAGGCACACAGGCGAGGGCGTTAGTTGAGATCCTGAAATCTAGGGCTAGACGTGCCAGACTAAATACAACAGAAATATGTACATGCTAACAATTTATATAATGAAAATCTACCCTAGAACAATTGTTCTACGGTCCTGGCTTCAAAAAACTAATTTATAGTAGTTCAAACTATATTAGGGCTCAGTTCTTTTGCTAGAATCTGGGGATTCTCCCAGAATCCGACCCCTACCCAGCTTCTCCCAGAATCTTTGAGCTTCATTTATTTTACAATCCTGTCTAATTATATCCTAACTAGATAGGATTGTAAAACAAATGGGGCTTAAAAATTCTGGGAGAAACTAGGCAGGGGTCGGATTCTGAGAGAATCCCCAAATTCTGGCAAAAGAACTGGGCCTAGGTTTGGTCAACTCCTAATTTGCCCGTTAGTTTGTCCAACTCGGGAACTGAATTCATCAATGACATCATGCATGTCCATGCAAGAGATGACGATGGATGGTATTACGGCCCTGGCACAGAGAACACTCAGAAAGTAACATTAAGCAGGCATATTTTCCAGATTTTCGAGTTCAAAAGTTAGAAAAGCAACTGACAATACAAAGTCACATAAACCACTTGCGAAGCAAATCCCTATATGGTCACGTCGCTATATTTGGCGTCGGTTGTCCTCTTTCGGATGTCAATTCTCTCTAGAAGGCCAGGCAAACACAGGTACAGCCCCTATGACCCGACTCCGTTCGCCATCATTTTCTGCTCCTGGCTCTCTGCTACACACTGCTTCGCCCAGATATATCCACGTGCCGGACGAGACTCGGGAGAGTCTTCTACCAGCAAAGGACCAGGTGATAGTGACGGTATGGGACGGCTGGCGTGGCTGCCGGTTAATTAATGAATTCTCCCCTTGGCTTTGTATCCTGTTTTTGCGTTTCTAATTTTGTTCATGCATGTAGATCTGGGTAGTAATAATGATCCATAAAACTGAAACGACAAAACAAATATAAATGTGACGTCCACAGAGCTTTACGTTTTTTTCTCAAAAGAGGCAACGCTCCGGCCTCTACTGATGCACACATCCATAGCAAAGCACTATGGTTGTTTGGTGGACGCAAGCAAACGGAATTCCAAATCGAATAGAACTAACAAACAAATTTTACTACAAAGCAAACATGGCACTCGTGCTCGGCACATCAACCATCGTGATAAATCTCAAACAATTACATTATAACAAAAATAAATCAAGACGTAGTATGAGTTGAATACAACGATCCATTGTCCTCCTATAAAGGACATAAGTTTCCTTTTTCTATTATAGACATAAATTGGAACTCTAGACAACGCAATGAGTTCAAGTAGCTGAATAAACTTATTAGTTCAAAAAATTAGTAATCTGAAGTAAAACCACGACGCTTAATATGGATTAGAGGGAGTATAAGGTCATCTCCAACGCCTACCCGTAAACCTCCCGCAACCGTCCGGACCAAGCTGTCCGGACCGCAGAAGCCATCCAACGCCGACTTGTATCGGTCTACGGAACGGTCTAAACGCAATTTCTCCCGCAAACCGGAGACAAACGTGGAGGAGGTTTGCGGGAGTCCGGACACGCGAAACGTCGCTCTCCGCCCCCCTGGCCCACCGAAAAGGAAGGGTGAGCATGTGCTTTTGTAGCATCCCGCACTGTTTCCGCGCCAAAATCCCCACTCTCTTCTTCCATTCCCCATCGCTCTCCGCCTAATTCCCGCTCTTTTCTCCCACCCTCTCCTTCCCTCCATCACGCTCGCCCGGAAGATCAGCTCGGAGACGCGGCAAAATCGCCGCGTCAAAGCGAAGGCCGCAAAGGAGGAGAAGATGAGGAAGTGTCTGGCCGCCGGTGGGCCTGGTGGTGGCGATGGGCGTGGCAGACGGAGCGATCGACGAGGCCGTGGCGGATGGAGCGATCGACGAGGTCGTGGCGGACGTCTCCAGACGGGCGCGCCCACAGTACAGACAGCGTCGTGGCCAGAGCCTTACAAGCCTCCGTACTACTACGCAGCCAAGCAGCTCGCAAACCCCGTCGGTACGGTTCCTTACATCGTCGATATGAACGTGGCGCCACTCTTCTCCGAGTATTCTTCGTCGTCGCTCCTCCGCGCGAGGACGGCCGACGGAGAGCAGATTGGTGCCTGCGCGCTATTTGCTGCAATGCCGAGAGCGGGGGAGCCGACACATCACGTGGACAGGGAGGTGCTCGATATAATCCATGACGAAGGCGAGGGAGGAGGAGGGGGCTCTGAGGACGGGTAGATGGAAGACTCGGATCCCACCCAGTCTGGCAACTACCACTAGCAGCAATCTTACACCCCAGACAGCCACGTAGCAGTCTTACACCCAAACCGGCGATGGCACACAACAAAAAAAGCATTGGGCCGTAGGAGAGCAGCATCCGGAGGGGTGGTGGAGGAGGAGGAGGGCGACGACGATGATCTGGATGATACAATGATACGTCCATTTTGCATCATGCTTTTATATCAATATTTATTGCATTATGGGCTGTTACTATACATTACATCACAATACTTATGCCTTTTCTCTTTTATTTTATAAGGTTTACATGAAGAGGGAGAATGCCGACAGCTGGAATTCTGGACTGAAAAAGGAGCAAATATTATAGACCTATTCTGCAGAACTCCAAAGTTCTGAGACTCCACGAAGATCAGTTTTGGAATATATTAAAAATATTGGGCGAAGAAAGTACCAGAGGGGGCCACCAGTTATCCACGAGGGTGGAGGGCGCGTCCCCTTGCCTCGTGGGCCACCTGGCAGGCCCCCGACATCCATCTTCTGCTATATGGTGTCTTTTGCCCTGGAAAAAATCATAAGGAAGCTTTCGGGACGAAGCGCCGCCATATCGAGGCGGAACCTGGGAAGGACCAATCTAGGACTTCGGCGAAGCTGTTCTGCTGGGGAAACATCCCTCCGGGAGGGGGAAATCAACGCCATCGTCATCACCATCGATCCTTTCATTGAGAGGGGGTCAATCTTCATCAACATCTTCACCAACACCATCTCCTCTCAAACCCTAGTTCATCTCGTGTATCCGATCTTTGTCTCAAAACCTCAGATTGGTACCTATGGGTTGTTAGTAGTGTTGATTACTCTTTGTACTTGATGCTAGTTGGTTTATTCGGTGGAAGATCATACATTCAGATCCTTAATGCATATTAATACCCCTTTGATTATGAACATGAATATGCTTTGTGAGTAGTTACATTTGTTCCTGAGGACATGGGAGAAGTCTTGTTATAAGTAATCATGTGAATTTGGTATTCGTTCGATATTTTGATGAGATGTATGTTGTCTCTCCTCTAGTGGTGTTATGTGAACGTCGACTACATGACACTTCACCATTGTTTGGTCCTAGGGGAAGGCATTGGGAAGTAATAAGTAGATGATGGGTTGCTAAAGTGATAGAAGCTTAAACCCTAGTTTATGTGTTGCTTCGTAAGGGGCTGATTTGGATCCATATGTTTCATGCTATGGTTAGGTTTACCTTAATTCTTCTTTTGCAGTTGCGGATGCTTACGAGAGGGGTTAATCATAAGTGAGATGCTTGTCCAAGGAATGGCAGTACCCAAGCACCGGTCCACCCACATATCAAATTATCAAAGTAACGAACGTGAATCATATGAGCATGATGAAAACTAGCTTGACAGAAATTCCCATGTGTCCTTGCTACCTCTTGAGCACTGCGTTGGTTTTCCCTTGAAGAGGAAAGGGTGATGCAGTGAAGTAGCGTAAGTATTTCCCTCAGTTTTTGAGAACCAAGGTATCAATCTAGTAGGAGGCTCCACACACGTCCCTCGTACCTACACAAACAAACAAGAACCTTGCAACCAACGCGATAAAGGGGTTGTCAATCCCTTCACGGTCACTTGCGAAAGTGAGATCTGATAGATATAATAAGATAAGACAAATATTTTTGGTATTTTTATGATATAGATTGAAAAGTAAAGATTGCAAAATAAAGTATATTGGAAACTTATATGATGGAAAATAGACCCGGGGGCCATAGGTTTCACTAATGGCTTCTCTCAAGATAGCATAAGTATTACGGTGGGTGAACAAATTACTGTCGAGCAATTGATAGAAAAGTGCATAGTTATGAGAATATCTAGGCATGATCATGTATATAGGCATCACGTCCGCAATAAGTAGACCGACTCCTGCCTGCATCTACTAATATTACTTCACACATCGCCCGCTATCCAGCATGCATCTAGAGTATTAAGTTCATAAGAACAGAGTAACGCATTAGGCAAGATGACATGATGTAGAGGGATAAACTCAAGCAGTATGATATAACCCCATATTTTTATCCTCGATGGCAACAATACAATACATGTCTTGCCCCTGCTGTCACTGGGAAAGGACACCGCAAGATTGAACCCAAAGCTAAGCACTTCTCCCATTGCAAGAAAGATCAATCTAGTAGGCCAAACCAAACTGATAATTCGAAGAGACTTGCAAAGATAACCAATCATACATAAAAGAATTTGGAGGAGATTCAAATATTTCTCATAGATAAACTTGATCATAAACCAACAATTCATCGGATCTCGACAAACACACTGCAAAAAGAGTTACATCAAATAGATCTCTAAGAGGATCGAGGAGAACATTGTATTGAGATTCGAAGAGAGAGAAGAAGCCATCTAGCTAATAACTATGGACCTGACGGTCTATGGTAAACTACTCACAACTCATCGAAGAGGCTATGGTGTTGATGTAGAAGCCCTCCGTGATCGATTCCCCCTCTAGCGGAGCACCGGAAAAGGCTCCAAGATGGGATCTCACGGGTACAGAAGGTTGCGGTGGTGGAAATAGGTTTTCGTGGTGCTCCTCGGTGTTTTGAGGGTATGCAAGTGTATATAGGCGAAAGAAGTCGGTTAGGGAAGCCACGAGGGTGGGGGCGCGCCCACCCTCCTAGGGCACGCCTGGCACCCTCATGGCCGCCTCGACTGCTTCTTGACGTCCACTCCAAGTCTCCTGGTTTGCGTTTGTTCCAAAAAGATCGCTCCCGAAGGTTTCATTCCGTTTGGACTCCGTTTGATATTCCTTTTCTTCGAATCACTGAAATAGGCAAAAAAACAGCAATTCGGGCTGGGCCTCCGGTTAGTAGGTTAGTCCCAAAAATGATATAAAAGTATAAAGTAAAGCCCATAAACATCCAAAACGGGTAATATAATAGCATGGAATAATAAAAAATTATAGATACGTTGGAGACGTATCAAGCATCCCCAAGCTTAATTCCTGCTCGTCCTCGAGTAGTTAAATGATAAAAACATAATTTTTGATGTGGAATGGTACATAGCATATTTCTCAATGTAATTTTCTTTATTGTGGCATCAATGTTCAGATCCAAATAATTCAAGATAAAAGTTCATTTAACATAAAAATAGCAATACTTCAAGCATACTAACAAAGTAATCATGTCTTATCAAAATAGCATAGCCAAAGAAAGCTTATCCCTACAAAATCATATAGTTAGGCTATGCTTCATTTTCATCACACAAAATACTCCCATCATGCACAACCCCGGTTTCAGGCAAGCAATTGGTTCATACTTTTTAACGCGCTTCAGCTTTTTCAACTCTCACGCAATACATGAGCGCAAGCCATGGATATAGCACTATATGTAGAATGGGATGGTGGTTGTGAAGAAGACAAAAAGGGAGAAGATAGTCTCACATCAACTAGGCGTATCAACGAGCTATGGAGATGCCCATTAATAGATATCAATGTGAGTGAGTAGGGATTGCCATGCTATGGATGCACTAGATCTATAAATGTATGAAAGCTCAACAAAAGAAACTAAGTGGGTGTGCATCGAACTTGCTTGCTCACGAAGACCTAGGGCATTTTGAGGAAGCCCATCATTGGAATATACAAGCCAAGTTCTATAATGAAAAATTCCCACTAGTATATGAAAGTGACAACATAGGAGACTCTCTATCATGAAGATCATGGTGCTACTTTGAAGCACAAGTGTGGAAAAAGGATAGTAACATTGTCCCTTCTCTCTTTTCTCTTTTTTTTGTGGGCTTCTTTGGCCTCTCTTTTTTATTTGGGCTTCTTTGGCTTCTTTTATTTTTATAAAGTCCGGAGTCTCATCCCGACTTGTGGGGGAATCATCATCTCCATCATCCTTTCCTCACTTGGGACAATGCTCTAATAATGAAGATCATCACACTTTTATTGATTTACAACTCAAGAATTACAACTCAATACTTAGAACAAAATATGACTCTGTGTGAATGCTTCTGGGGTGTACCGGGATATGCAATGAATCAAGAGTGACATGTATGAAAAAATTATGAAGGTGGCCTTGCCACAAATACGATGTCAACTACATGATCATGCAAAAGCAATATGACAATGATGGAGCGTGTCATAGTAAACGGAATGGTGGAAAGCTGCATGGCAATATATCTCGGAATGGCTATGGAAATGCCATAATAGGTAGGTATGGTGGCTGTTTTGAGGAAGGTAAATGGTGGGTGTATAATACCGGCGAAAGTTGCTCGGAATAAGAGAGGCTAGCAATGGTGAAAGGGTGAGAGTGCGTATAATCCATGGACTCACATTAGTCATAAAGAACCCATATACTTATTGCAAAAGTTTATTAGCCCTTGAAGAAAAGTACTACTATGCATGCTCCTAGGGGAAGGAACCATCGTGCGATCCCGACCTCCACACATAAGGAAGGCAATCAAAAGAGCACCCCATGCAACAAATTTGTTACACAACTTTTACCATACGTGCATGCTACGGGACTTGCCAACTTTAACACAAGTATTTCTCAATTTAATAATTATCCCACTAGCATGACTCTAACATTACCACCTTTATATCTCAAAACAATTACCAAGTATCAAATTGATCATAATGTTTAATGCACTATCTATGATAGTTTTTATTATACCCAACTTGGATGCCCATCATTCTAGGACCAATTTTATAACCATAGCAAATACCATGCTGTTCCAAAAGACTCTCAAAATAATATAAGTGAAGCATGAGAGATCAATAATTTCTACAAAATCAAGCCACCGCCGTGCTCTAAAAAGATATAAGTGAAGTACTATAGCAAAATTGTCTAGCTCAGAAGATATAAGTGAAGCACATAGAGTATTCTAATAAATTCCGAATCATGTGTGTCTCTTCCAAAAGGTGTGTACAGCAAGGATGATTGTGGTAAACTAAAAAGCAAAGACTCATATCATACAAGACGCTCCAAGCAAAACACATATCATGTGGCAAATAAAAATATAGCTCCAAGTAAAGCTACCGATAGATGAAGACGAAAGAGGGGATGCCTTCCGGGGCATCCCCAAGCTTAGGCTTTTAGTTGTCCTTGAATTATATTGGGGTGCCATGGTCATTCCCAAGCTTACTCTCTTGCCACTCCTTATTCCATAGTCCATCAAATCTTTACCCAAAACTTGAAAACTTCACAACACAAAACTCAACAGGAAATCTCATGAGCTCCGATAGTGCAAGAAAGAAAAATCACCACTTAAGTTACTGTAATGAACTTATTCTTTATTTATATTGATGTTAAACCTACTGTATTCCAACTTCTCTATGGTTCATACCCCCGATACTATCCATAGATTCATCAAAATAAGCAAACAACACACGAAAAACAGAATCTGTCAAAAACAGAATAGTCTGTAGCAATCTGTAACTTTCGAATACTTATGGAACTCTAAAACTCCTACCAAAATAGGAAGTCCTAGGAAATTTGTCTATTGATCTACTTAAAAAAGAATCAACTGAAAATCACGTTTCTGTGATTTATTAAAATTATTCTCGTGCGCGCAAAAGTTTCTGTTTTTCAGCAGGATCAAATTAACTATCACCGTAGGTTATCCTATAGGTTCTACTTGGCACAAACACTAATTAAAACATAAAACCACATCTAAACAGAAGCTAGATGAATTATTTATTACTAAACAGAATCAAAAAGCAAGGAACAAAAATAAAATTGGGTTGCCTCCCAACAAGCGCTATCGCTTAACGCCCCTAGCTAGGCATAAAAGCGAGAGTAGATCTAAGTATTGCCATAATAATAAGATAAATTACGAAAACTCATCTCATATTCCCTACGTTCAGCATCAAGTTTTCTTTGTGGCAAGCAAAAGTAATCAAAAGGGCTAAATTTAATGGGACATAAGTCCCCAAGATCAATCTCGGGAGGTATGGGTTCCTCCTTTGGCCCTTCATATTGCACAACCAATTCATCATTATAAGCATTCTTTTGGCAGAAAGTCATGAGTATATACTCAACAGAATATCCTAACTCATTGTTTCGAGTTGCAAAATCATTATTAAGCTTGGAAATTCTATCAACTAAAACATTGGTGGGAACCTTTTTCCTAAGGTTTTCATTGAAAGCAGCATGATCTAGAGATTGTAAACGCATTATGTCCTCTTGGTTGAAGAGGATCACCTCTATGGGAGGACGGCCAGCATCTACCCTATAGTGCGCAAAAATCTCTTTGGCTTCTTTTATTATGAATCTGAACTCATGAGCCAAAAAGATAGTAGTTGCACGCTTAACAGAAGAATGTTCAATATTAGAAAATTCTAGGAAAATCCTTTGTATGCAAGGATGCATATGCATAAACTGTCTTTCAAGTTCAACTATAAGCAAGGATATAGCATCCGCAAGACTACTAGTTCTATGAAGGATAGATCCACCCATAGTGGGCAAAGCACCGGCACAAGTAAAGAAATCTTGAATAACCCCCTTTCCAATAATATTACCACTACCGATTCGAAACTTTTTAGTATGTAAGATTGGTGGTTCCTCAATAGCATCATCAAAAGCATCAAAATTTTCCATGATATTACTATTGTTCTTGTCAACGATAACCTCCCCAGTTTCAGACATAGTGGCAACAGGCAAGCGAAAAAGAGAGGCGAACGGGAAAGAGAGGGCGGATAAAATGGCAAGGGTGAAGTGGGGGAGAGGAAAACTAGAGGAAAATGGCAAATAATGTAAAGCGAGGGAGATGAGTTTGTGATGGGTACCTGGTATGTCTTGACTTGAGAGAAGACCTCCCCGGCAACGGCGCCAGAAATCCTTCTTGCTACCTCTTGAGCACTGCGTTGGTTTTCCCTTGAAGAGGAAAGGGTGATGCAACAAAGTAGCGTAAGTATTTCCCTTAGTTTTTGAGAACCAAGGTATCAATCCAGTAGGAGGCTCCACACACATCCCTCATACCTACACAAACAAACAAGAACCTCGCAACCAACGCGATAAAGGGGTTATCGATCCCTTCACGGCCACTTACGAAACTGAGATCTGATAGAGATAATAAGATAAGATAAATATTTTTGGTATTTTTATGATATAGATTGAAAAGTAAAGATTGCAAAATAAAGTAGATCGGAAACTTGATGGAAAATAGACCCGGGGGCCATAGGTTTCACTAGTGGCTTCTCTCAAGATAACATAAGTATTACGGTGGGTGAACAAATTACTGTCGAGCAATTGATAGAAAAGTGCATAGTTATGAGAATATCTAGGCATGATCATGTATATAGGCATCACGTCCGTAATAAGTAGACCGACTCCTGCCTGCATCTACTACTATTACTCCACACATTGACCGCTATCCAACATGCATCTAGAGTATTAAGTTCATAAGAACAAAGTAATGCATTAGGCAAGATGACATGATGTAGAGGGATAAACTCAAGCAATATGATATAATCCCCATCTTTTTATCCTCGATGGCAACAATACAATACGTGCCTTGTTGCCCCTGCTGTCACTGGGAAAGGACTCCGCAAGATTGAACCCAAAGCTAAGCACTTCTCCCATTGCAAGAAAGATCAATCTAGTAGGCCAAACCAAACTGATAATTCGAAGAGACTTGCAAAGATAACCAATCATACATAAAATAATTCAGAGGAGATTCAAATATTTCTCATAGATAAACTTGATCATAAACCCACAATTCATCGAATCTCGACAAACACACCGCAAAAAGAGTTACATTGAATAGATCTCTAAGAGGATCAAGGAGAACATTGTATTGAGATTCAGAGAGAGAGAAGAAGCCATCTAGCTAATAACTATGGACCCGAAGGTCTGTGGTAAACTACTCACAATTCATCAAAGAAGCAATGGTGTTGATGTAGAAGCCCTCTATGATCGATTTCCCCTCCGGTGGAGCGCCGGGAAAGGCTCCAAGATGGGATCTCATGGGTATAGAAGGTTGCGGCGGTGGAAATAGGTTTTCGTGGTGCTCCTCGGTGTTTTCAGGGTATGCAAGTATATATAGGCGAAAGAAGTCGGCCGGGGAAGCCACGAGGGGCCCACGAGGGTGGGGGCGTGCCCAACCCCCCAGGGCGCGCCTGGCACCCTCGTGGCCGCCTCGGCTGCTTCTTGACGTCCACTCCAAGTCTCCTGGTTTGCGTTTGTTCCAAAAAGATTGCTCCCGAAGGTTTCATCCCGTTTGGACCCCGTTTGATATTCCTTTTCTTCGAAACACTGAAATAGGCAAAACAATAGCAATTCGGGCTGGGCCTCCGGTTAGTAGGTTAGTCCCAAAAATGATATAAAAGTGTAAAGTAAACCCCATAAACATCCAAAACGGGTAATATAATAGCATGGAACAATCAAAATTATAGATGCGCTGGAGACGTATCAGTCCTCGGGAGCGCTTTGCTTTATATAAGAGTTTGTTCATGCTTATCCTTTGCTACGAAAAGGATTGGGCCACCTTGCTGCACCTTAGTTACTTTTGTTACTTGTCACTCGTTACAAATTAACTTATCACAAAACTATCTGTTCCCGATAATTTCAGTGCTTGCAGATAATACCTTACTGAAAACCGCTTGTGATTTCCTTCTGCTCCTCGTTGGGTTCGACATTCTTACTTATCAAAAGGACTACAATAGATCCCCTATACTTGTGGGTCATCAAGACTCTTTTCTGGCGCCATTGCCGGGGAGTGAAGCGCCTTTGGTAAGTGGAATTTGGTAAGGAAACATTTATATAGTGTGCTGAAATTTACTGTCACTTGTTACTATGGAAAATAATCCTTTGAGGGGATTGTTCGGGGTATCTTTTGTTGGGGATCGTTGCAGAAATTAAAAAATTTCTACGCATCACCAAGATCAATCTATGGAGCAACTAGCAACGAGAGAGAGGGGAGTGCATCTTCATACCCTTGAAGATCGCGAGTCGGAAGCGTTGCAAGAACGTGGATGAAGGAGTCGTACTCGAAAGCGATTTAGATCGCGGTGGACTCCAATCTTAGCGCCGAACAACGACACCTCCACGTTCAACACACGTGCAGCCCGGTGACATCTCCCGCACCTTGATCCAGCAAGGAGGAGGGAGAGGTTAAGGAAGAGGGCTCCAGCAGCAGCACGACGGCGTGGTGGTGATGAAGCGGCAGTTCTCCGGCAGGGCTTCGCCAACCTCTTATGGAGGAGGAGAGGTGTTGGGGAGGGGAGGGGCTGCGCCTTGGATGTGGTGCTGCAGCCCTCCCCTTGCTCCTCTATTTATAGGATAAGGGGGAAGGGGGGACGGCCCCTCTAGATGGGATCTAGAGGGGGGGGCGGCCAAGGGGGGAGGGGGCTTGCCCCCCAAGCAAGGGAGGCGCCCCCCTTTAGGATCCCCCCCAACCCTAGGCGCATGGGCCCTAGGGGGGATTGTGCCCAGCCCTCCTAGGGGCTGGTTCCCTTCCCTCTACAGCCCATGAGGCCCTCCGGGACAGGTGGCCCCTCCCGGTGGACCCCCGGAACCCCTCCGGTGGCCCCGGTACAATACCGGTATGCCCCTGAATATTTCTGGTGACCGTATGACAACTTCCCATATATAAATCTTCACCTCTGCACCATTCCGGAACTCCTCATGACGTCTGGGATCTCATTCGAGACTCCTAACAACATTTGGTAATCACATACAAAATCTTCCTTATAACCCTAGCGTCATCGAACCTTAAGTGTGTAGACCCTATGAGTTCGGGAATCACGTAGACATGACCGAGACAGCTCTCCGGCCAATAACCAACAGCGGGATCTGGATACCCATGTTGGCTCCCACATGTTCCACGATGATCTCATCGGATGAACCATGATGTCAAGGATTCAAGCAATCCCGTATACAATTCCCTTTGTTAATCGGTACGTTACTTGCCTGAGATTTGATCATCGATATCCCAATACCTCGTTCAATCTCGTTACCGGCAAGTCACTTTACTCGTTCCGTAATGCATGATCCTGTGATCAACTACTTAGTCACATTGAGCTCATTATGATGATGCATTACCGGTGGGCCCAGAGATACCTCTCCGTCATACGGAGTGACAAATCCTAGTCTCGATTCGTGCCAACAAAACAGACACTTTCGGAGATACCTGTAGTGCACCTTTATAGTCACCCAGTTACGTTGTGACATTTGGTACACCCAAAGCACTCCTACGATATCCGGGAGTTACACAATCTCATGGTCTAAGGAAATGATACTTGACATTTATAAAAGCTCTAGCAAACGAACTACACGATCTTGTGCTATGCTTAGGATTGGGTCTTGTCCATCACATCATTCTCCTAATGATGTGATCCCGTTATCAATGACATCCAATGTCCATAGTCAGGAAACCATGACCATCTGTTGATCAACGAGCTAGTCAACTAGAAGCTCACTAGGGACATGGTGTGGTCTATGCATTCACACATGTATTACGATTTTCGGATAACACAATTATAGCATGAACGATAGACAATTATCATGAACAAGGAAATATATAATAACCATTTTATTATTGCCTCTAGGGCATATTTCCAACAGTCTCCCACTTGCACTAGAGTCAATAATCTAGTTACATTGTGATGAATCGAAAACCCATAGAGTTCTGGTGTTGATCATGTTTTGCTCGCGGAAGAGGTTTAGTCAACGGATCTGCGACATTCAGATCCGTATGCACTTTATAAATATCTATGTCTCCATCTTGAACATTTTTACAAATGGAGTTGAAGAGACGCTTGATGTGTCTGGTCTTCTTATGAAAGCTGGGCTCCTTGGCAAGGGCAATATCTCCAGTGTTGTCACAGAAGAGAGTCATCGGGCCCGACGCATTGGGAATAACTCCTAGGTCGGCAATGAACTCCTTCATCCAGATTGCTTCATGTGTTGCCTCCGAGGCTACCATGTACTCCGCTTCACATGTAGATCCCGCCACGACGCTTTTCTTGCAACTGCACCAGCTTACTGCCCCACCATTCAAAATATACATGTATCCGGTTTGTGACTTGGAGTCATCCAGATCTGTGTCGAAGCTAGCATCGACGTAACCCTTTACGACGAGCTCTTCGTCACCTCTATAAACGAGAAACATATCCTTAGTCCTTTTCAGGTACTTAAGGATATTCTTGACCGCTGTCCAGTGTTTCATGCCGGGATTACTTTGGTACCTTCCTACCAAACTTACGGCAAGGTTTACATCAGGTCTGGTACACAGCATGGTATACATAATAGACCCTATGGCTGAGGCATAGGGGATGACACTCATCTTTTCTCTATCTTCTGCCATGGCTGGGCTTTGAGCTGAGCTCAATTTCACACCTTGCAATACAGGCAAGAACCCTTTCTTGGACTGATCCATATTGAACTTCTTCAATATCTTATCAAGGTATGTGCTTTGTGAAAGACCTATGAGGCATCTTGATCTATCTCTATAGATCTTGATGCCTAATATGTAAGCAGCTTCTCCAAGGTCCTTCATTGAAAAACACTTATTCAAGTAGGCCTTTATGCTCTCCAAGAGTTCTATATCATTTCCCATCAACAGTATGTCATCCACATATAATATGAGAAATGCTACAGAGCTCCCACTCACTTTCTTGTAAACGCATGCTTCTCCATAAGTCTGCATAAACCCAAACGCTTTGATCATTTCATCAAAGCGAATGTTCCAACTCCAGGATGCTTGCACCACCCCATAGATGGAGCGCTGGAGCTTGCATACCTTGTTAGCATTCTTAGGATCGACAAAACCTTCCGACTGCATCATATACAATTCTTCCTTAAGGAAGCCGTTAAGGAATGCCGTTTTGACGTCCATTTGCCATATCTCATAATCGTAGAATGCGGCAATTGCTAACATGATTCGAACGGACTTCAGCTTCGCTACGGGTGAGAAGGTATCATCTTAGTCAACCCCTTGAACTTGTCGATAACCCTTAGCGACAAGTCGAGCCTTATAGATGATAACATTACCATCCGCGTCCGTCTTCTTCTTAAAGATCCATTTATTTTCTATCGTTCGCCGATCATCAGGCAAGTCTGTCAAAGTCCATACTTTGTTTTCATACATGGATCCTATCTCGGATTGCATGGCTTCAAGCCATTTGTTGGAATCTGGGCCTGCCATCGCTTCTTCATAGTTCGAAGGTTCACCGTTGTCTAACAACATGATTTCCATGACAGGGTTGCCATACCATTCTAGTGTGGAACGTGTCCTTGTGGACCTACGAAGTTCAGTAGCAACTTGATCCGAAGTACCTTGATCATCATTATTAACTTCCTCTCTAGTCGGTGCAGGCACCACATGAACATGTTCCTGAGCTGCGCTACTTTCCGATTCAAGAGGCAGTACTTCATCGAGTTCTACTTTCCTCCCACTTACTTCTTTCGAGAGAAACTCTTTCTCCAGAAAGGACCCATTCTTGGCAAAAAAAGATCTTGCCTTCGGATCTAAGGTAGAAGGCATACCCAATGGTTTCCTTAGGGTATCCTATGAAGACGCATTTTTCCGACTTGGGTTCGAGCTTTTCAGGTTGAAGTTTCTTGACATAAGCATCGCATCCCCAAACTTTTAGAAACAACAGCTTAGGTTTCTTCCCAAACCATAATTCATACGGTGTCGTCTCAACGGATTTAGACGGTGCCCTATTTAAAGTGAATGTAGCTGTCTCTAGAGCGTATCCCCAAAATGATAGCGGTAAATCGGTAAGAGACATCATAGATCGCACCATATCCAATAGGGTGCGATTACGACGTTCTGACACACCGTTACATTGAGGTGTTCCAGGCGGCGTGAGTTGTGAAACAATTCCACATTTCCTTAAGTGCGTACCAAATTCATGACTCAAATATTCTCCCCCACGATCTGATCGTAAGAACTTTATTTTTCTGTCACGTTGATTATATATCTCATTCTGAAATTCCTTGAACTTTTCAAAGGTCTCAGACTTGTGTTTCATCAAGTAGACATACCCATATCTACTTAAGAATCAGGGAGGGTGAGAACATAACGATAGCCTCCGCGAGCCTCAACACTCATTGGACCACACACATCAATATGCATGATTTCCAATAAGTTGGTTGCTCGCTCCATTGTTCCGGAGAACAGAGTCTTGGTCATTTTGCCCATGAGGCATGGTTCGCATGTGTCAAATGATTCGTAATCAAAAGACTCCAAAAGTCCATCTGCATGGAGCTTCTTCGTGCGCTTGACACCAATGTGACCAAGGCGGCAGTGCCACAAGTATGTGGGACTATCGTTATCAACCTTACATCTTTTGGTATTCACACTATGAATATGTGTAACATCACGTTTGAGATTCATTAAGAATAAACCATTGACCAGCGGGGCATGACCATAAAACATATCTCTCATATAAATGGAACAACCATTATTCTCGGATTTAAATGAGTAGCCATCTCGTATTAAACGAGATCCAGATACAATGTTCATGCTCAAAGCTGGCACTAAATAACAATTATTGGGATTTAAAACTAATCATGTAGGTAAATGTAGAGGTAGCGTGCTGACGGCGATCACATCGACCTTGGAACCATTCCCGACGCGCATCATCACCTCGTCCTTCGCTAGTCTCCGCTTATTCTGCAGCTCCTGTTTTGAGTTACAAATATGAGCAACCGCACCGGTATCAAATACCCAAGAGCTACTACGAGTACTGGTAAGGTACACATCAATTACATGTATATCACATATACCTTTGGTGTTGCTGGCCTTCTTGTCCGCTAAGTACTTGGGGCAGTTCCACTTCCAGTGTCTGCTTTCCTTGCAATAAAAGCATTCAGTCTCAGGCTTGGGTCCATGCTTTGGCTTCTTCCAGGCAACTGGCTTACCGGGCGCGGCAACTCCCTTGCCGTCCTTCTTGAAGTTCTTCTTACCCTTGCCTTTCTTGAAACTAGTGGTTTTATTGACCATCAACACTTGATGTTCCTTTTTGATCTCCACCTCCGCTGATTTCAGCATTCAAAATACCTCGGGAATGGTTTTCACCATCCCCTGCATATTGTATTTCATCAGAAAGCTCTTGTAGCTAGGTGGGAGCGACTGGAGGATTCTTTCAATGACCGCGTCATCCGGGAGATTAACTCCCAGCTGAGATAAGCGGTTGTGCAACCCAGACATTTTGAATATGTGCTCGCTGACAGAACCATTCTCCTCCATCTTACAACTATAGAACTTGTCGGAGACTTCATATCTCTCGACCCGGGCATGAGCTTGGAAAACCATTTTCAGGTCTTGGAACATCTCATATGCTCCGTGCTGCTCAAAATGCTTTTGGAGCCCCGGTTCTAAGCTGTAAAGCATGCCGCACTGAACCAGGGAGTAATCATCACTATGCGACTGCCAGGCGTTCATAACGTCTTGAGTTGTTGGGAAAACGGGTGCTTCACCTAGCGGTGCATCTAGGACATATGCTTTCTTGGCAGCTATGAGGATGATCCTCAAGTTCCGGACCCAGTCCGTATAGTTGCTACCATCGTCTTTCAGCTTGGTTTTCTCTAGGAATGCGTTGAAGTTGAGGGAAAAATTAGCGTGGGCCATTTGATCTACAAGACATATTGCAAAGATTTTAGACTAAGTTCATGATAATTAAGTTCATCTAATCAAATTATATAATGAACTACCACTCAGATAGACATCCCTCTAGTCATCTAAGTGATACATGATCCGAGTCAACTAGGCCGTGTCCGATCATCATGTGAGACGGACTAGTCATCATCGGTGAACATCTTCATGTTGATCGTATCTTCTATACGACTCATGTTCGACCTTTCAGTCTCTTATGTTCCGAGGCCATGTCTGTACATGCTAGGCTCGTCAAGTCAACCTAAGTGTTTTGCATATGTAAATCTGGCTTACACCCGTTGTATGTGAACGTTAGAACCTATCACACCCGATCATCACGTGGTGCTTCGAGACAACGAACTTTCGCAACAGCGCACAGTTAGGGGGGACACTTTCTTGAAATTATTATGAGCGATCATCTTATTTATGCTACCGTCGTTCTAAGCAAATAAGATGTAAAACATGATAAACATCACATGCAATCAAATAGTGACATGATATGGCCAATATCATTTTGCTCCTTTTGATCTCCATCTTCGGGGCGCCATGATCATCATCGTCACCGGCATGACACCATGATCTCCATCATCATGATCTCCATCATCGTGTCTTCATGAAGTTGTCACACCAATGATTACTTCTACTACTATGGCTAACGGTTTAGCAATAAAGTAAAGTAATTACATGGCGTTATTCAATGACACACATGTCATACAATAATTAAGACAACTCCTATGGCTCCTACCGGTTGTCATACTCATCGACATGCAAGTCGTGATTCCTATTACAAGAACATGATCAATCTCATACATCATATATATATATCATTCATCACATCCTTTTGGCCATATCACATCACACGACATATGCTACAAAAACAAGTTAGACGTCCTCTAATTGTTGTTGCAAGTTTTTACGTGGCTGCTATAGGTTTCTAGCAAGAACATTTCTTACCTATGCCAAAACCACAACGTGATATGCCAATTGCTATTTACCCTTCATAAGGACCCTTTTCATCGAATCCGATCCGACTAAAGTGGGAGAGACAGACACCCGCTAGCCACCTTATGCAACTAGTGCATGTTAGTCGGTGGAACCTATCTCACGTAAGTGTACATGTAAGGTCGGTACGGGCCGCTTCATCCCACGATGCCGTCGAAACAAGATAAGACTAGTAGTGGCAAGTAAATTGACAAAATCGACGCCCACAACAAACTTGTGTTCTACTCGTGCATAGAAACTACTCATAGACCTAGCTCATGATGCCACTGTTGGGGATCGTTGCAGAAATTAAAAATTTTCTATGCATCACCAAGGTCAATCTATGGAGTAACTAGCAACGAGAGAGAGGGGAGTGCATCTTCATACCCTTGAAGATCGCGAGTCGGAAGCGTTGCAAGAACGTGGATGAAGGAGTCGTACTCGAAAGCGATTCAGATCGCGGTGGACTCTGATCTTAGCGCCGAACAACGACACCTCTGTGTTCAACACACGCACAGCCCGGTGACGTCTCCCGCACCTTGATCCAGCAAGGAGGAGGGAGAGGTTAAGGAAGAGGGCTCCAGCAGCAGCACGACGGCGTGGTGGTGATGAAGCGGCGGTTCTCCGGCAGGGCTTCGCCAACCTCTTATGGAGGAGGAGAGGTGTTGGGGAGGGGAGGGGCTGCACCTTGGATGTGGTGCTGCAGCCCTCCCCTCGCCCCTCTACTTATAGGAGAAGGGGGAAGGGAGGCCGGCCCCTCTAGATGGGATCTAGAGGGGGGGCGGCGACCAAGGGGGGAGGGGGCTTGCCCCCCAAGCAAGGGAGGTGCCCCCCTTTAGGGTTCCCCCCAACCCCAGGCGCATGGGCCCTGGGGGGGGGGTTGCTCCCAGCCCTACTAGGGGCTGGTTCCCTTCCCTCTACATCCCATGAGGCCCTCCGGGACAGGTGGCCCCTCCTGATGGACTCCCGAAACCCCTCCGGTTGATACGTCTCCAACGTATCTATAATTTATGAAGCATTCATGCTATTATATTACCCCTTTTGAATGATCATGGGCTTTATTATACACTTTGATATTACTTTTGGGACTAACCTATTAACCGGAGGCCCAGCCCATATTGCTCTTTTATTACCTCTTTCAGTATTTTGAAGAAAAGGATTATCAAACGGAGTCCAAACAGAATGAAACCTTCGGCATCATGATTTTTTGGAAGAATATCAGCCTGGAGGCTTGGAGATCAAGTCAGAAGATCCTCGAGGAGCCCAGGAGATAGGGGGCGCCCCCCCCCCTACAGGGCGCGCCCCCTGTCTCGTGGACCCCTCAAGCACCCCCCGACCGACTTCTTTCGCCTATATATTCCCTCGTACCCTAAAAACATAAAATATCAAGATAGATCGGGAGTTCCGCTGCCGCAAGCCTCTATAGCCACCAAGAACCTCTCAAGAGCCCGTTCCGGCACCCTGCCGGAGGGGGGATCCTTCACCGGTGGCCATCTTCATCATCCTGGCGCTATCCATGACGAGGAGGGAGTAGTTCACCCTCGGGGTTGAGGGTATGTACCAGTAGCTATGTGTTTGATCTCTCTCTGTCGTGTTCTCTCTCGCGTTCCCTCTATGGCACGATCTTGATGTATCCCGAGCTTTTCTATTGTAGTTGGATCTTATGATGTTTCTCCCCCTCTACTCTCTTGTGATGAATTGAGTTTCCCCTTTGAAGTTATCTTATCGGATTGAGTCTTTTATGAGAACACTTGATGTATGTCTTGCCGTGTTTATCTGTGGTGACAATGGGATATCATGTGCCTCTTGATGTATGTTTTGGTGACCAACTTGCGGGTTCCGCCCATGAACCTATGCATAGGGGTTGGCACACGTTCTTGACTCTCCGGTAGAAACTTTGGGGCACTCTTTGAAGTACTTTGTGTTGGTTGGATGAATCTGATATTATGTGATGCATATCGTATAATCATGCCCACGGATAGTTGAGGTGACAATGGAGTATCTAGGTGACATTAGGGTTTTGGTTGATTTGTGTCTTAAGGTGTTATTCTAGTACGAACTCTTTAATAGATCGATCCGAAAGAATAACTTTGAGGTGGTTCCTTACCCTACCATAATCTCTAAGTTTGTTCTCCGCTATTAGTGGCTTTGGAGTGACTCTTTGTTGCATGTTGAGGGCTTGTTATATGATCTATCTATGTTATTATTGTTGAGAACTTGCACTAGTGAAAGTATGAACCCTAGGCCTTGTTTCCTACCATTGCAATACTGTTTACGCTCACTTTTATCACTCGCTACCTTGCTGTTTTTATAATTTCAGATTACAAAAACCTATATCTACCATCTATATTGCACTTGTATCTTCATCTCTTCGTCGAACTAGTGCACCTATATAATTTACCATTGTATTGGGTGTGTTGGGGACACAAGAGACTCTTTGTTATTTGGTTGCAGGGTTGTTTGAGAGAGACCATCTTCATCCTACGCCTCCTATGGATTGATAAACCTTAGGTCATCCACTTGAGGGAAATTTGCTACTGTCCTACAAACCTGTGCACTTGCAGGCCCAACAATGTCTACAAGAAGAAGGTTGTGTAGTAGACATCAAGCTCATTGCTGGCGCCGTTGCCGGGGAGGTGAGTGCTTGAAGGTATATCTTTAGATCTTGCAATTGAGTCTTTTAGTTTCTTGTTTTATCACTAGTTTAGTTTATAAAAGAAAACTATAAAAAAATAGAGTTAAGTTTGTCTCGTACGCTTCGTCTTTTTAATATCTTTCGTGAGTTTGATGGAAAGGAAAATTGTGCTCAAGTGATAGAAGAAGAATTACATAGAATGCTTGGTACTGAATCTTTGAACGATGAGCATGATTGCAATGTTGTTAGTATGAACTCCTTGAATATCCATAGTACTAATGATGATTGCTCTAGTCATGATGAAAATATATCTTATGAGCATGTCAACTTTTGTGGAGTGCATGTTTGCATGAACACACCAAATAGAGAAGATATATATTGCAAGAGGCATAAGTATTTAGAAACTAAGAAGTTGCAAGAAAGGCTAGATAATAGTGAGGAGAATTTAAGATATCTTTCCCGTTGTGAATTTTGCAATAAACAAGATCATTTACATCTCCAATGCAAATTGTTTCATGATCGGATCATGTCCAAAAATTGTGATGATTTGATCTCCCTTTCTCATTACAATGAACTTAGATTGCTTTTGGGTTGTGAAGAGCTGAAACGTTTAACTAAGCCTATTCCAGAATTTAATCTTAAGCATTTCCTTGATATTGATCTAGAAAAGATTTACATGTTTTGTGAGGAGAATTGCATTGAAAATCCTTATATTGCCAATTACATAAAGAAAAGAAAGCAAATGGAAGATGATGAGAATACTAATGAAAGGGAAGAGACTTCCCAATATCCTCCTATTATTTCTTATGATGAATCGGGCAACGAGGAGGAGTTTTCTATTCAACCAATCTCATCAATAAGGAGCTCAAAGAGGAAGGTTGAACCTACACATAATGTGAAGAAGAAAAAGAAAAGAAGGAGCAACAAAGGTAGAAAGGTATCCCTCCCAAATGATGTTGCTCCTACTACTCATTGTGATAATGATAATTGCTTTACTATTGGTGTTATCCATATTTTTAATGATGAGAGTGATTATGATATGAAAGGGCCCAAGCTTGGGGAAGCTACGTTTGATGAGTATGAAATATTTGAGAATATATTTGCTGAAATTAATATTTGTCCCAAGTTTGGGGATGCTACGTTTAGTGAAGATGATATTTTTAGCATCCCAAGTTTTGATATGCAAAGTTGTTATGATGATAGCATGCCTCCTACCTATGATGATTCTATTGATGAAAGTGGGTTCGGAAGAGTGTCAACTTTAGGAAATAGTGATCCCACTATTTTGGAGGATGTTGAATTTTATTGTGATGATTATGAAAGTGGATTTGGAAGAGTGTCAACTTTATTTAGTGATGATTCCACTATCTTGGGAGAGGTTTCAATCGATTATGATGAGAACGAAGTTGCTACTTATGATGATTATTGTGATGAAACTTATGCTATAAGAAGTAGTGATGATTATATTTATAAAACTTGTCATGATTATGATTACCCTTTTTCTGAACATTACTCTTTTAATGTGGAAACAATTTTTAGTGTTCAAGTCTTTTATGATACTCCCACTATTCCGAATGAGAAGAATTTTGCTTATGCGGAGAGTAGTAAAAATTCTATGCTTGTAGATCATGAAAAGAATGCTTTAGGTTCTGGTTATATTGTTGAATTAATTCATGATGCTACTGAAAATTATTATGAGGGAGGAACATATGCTTGTAGGAATTGCAATAATGTCAAGTTTCCTCTCTATGTGCTAAAACTTTTGAAGTTATGCTTGTTTTGCCTCCCTATGCTAGTTGATTATTGTTCCCATAAGTTGTTTGCTCGCAAAATCCCTATGCATAGGAAGTGGATTAGACTTAAATGTTCTAGTCATATGCTTCATGATGCTCCCGTTATGTTTCAATTCATATCTTTTTTGTGAGCATCATTGCCATCATCATGCCTAGCTAGAAAGGCATTAAAGAAAAGCGCTTGTTGGGAGACAACCCAATATTTACCCTTACTGTTTTTGTGTGTCCACATGATTATGCTACTGTAGTGATCATGTTTTACCTTTGGGAAGACTTGGGTGAAGTTTATGTGATCTTGCTGTAAAAACAGAAACTTTTGCGCTCACGACAATAGCTGCCATTGTTTACTGGAGAGTTATTTTAGGTTGATTCTTTTTGCAGATGATTAATATACAAATTACTCAGGTCCAGAAATCTATTTCATAATTTTTGGGGTTCCAGAGGTATACGTTTGATACAGATTACTACAGACTGTTCTGTTTTTGACAGATTCTGTTTTCTATGTGTTGTTTGCTTATTTTGATGCATCTATGGATAGTATTAAGTGGTATGAACCTTAGAGAAGTTGGAATGCATTAGATATTACACCAATATGAATTTATAATGAGTTCATTACAATACCTAAGTGGTGATTTATTTTCTTATACTAACGGAGCTTACGAGTTTTATCTTGAGTTTTGTGTGGTTGAAGTTTTCAAGTTTTGGGTAGAGATTCGATGGACTATGGAATAAGGAGTGGAAAGAGCCTAAGATTGGGGATTCCCAAGGCACCCCAAGGTAATATTCAGGGACAACCAAGAGCCTAAGCTTGGGGATGCCCCGGAAGGCATCCCCTCTTTCGTCTTCGTTCATCGGTAACTTTACTTGGAGCTATATTTTTATTCGCCACATGATATGTGTTTTGCTTGGAGTGTCATTTTCTTTTGTTAGTTTTTGCTTGCTGTTAGTTATAATAATATTTTGCATCTTTAGTTTCAATAAAAGTGTGAAGGATAGCCTCTGCCATGCTTGTTTTACTAGTATGCATGTTGCTGTTTGAAAACAGAAAGTTTACCGCTGTTACAAAAATTCCCTAGAAAAGTCAGAGAATGGTATAACATTGAATCTTTTTGCATATTAAGCTCTGATAAATCTATTACAGTGGGAATTTTAGTTCATAATTTTTGGAGTCAGGTAAGTATTGATACTCTTGCATTCTTTACAGACTGTACTGTTTTGGCAGATTGCTGTTATGTTTGCATTGTTTGCATATGTTTGCTTGTTTAATGGTTCTATTTGAGGATAGGAGTATTAAATATGCAGAGGCTTTTAGTATGCAATGTTGAATAATAATTTAAGTGATTTTTTACAGTAGAAAATGATAAGGTTTTGCATTGGTTTATACTAACCTATCTCACGAGTTCTTGTTGAGTTTGTTGTGAATGAAGCTTTTGATAAAAAGAAGAGAAACCATGATATGAGAGGAATTAAGGAGACACAAAAGTTCAAGCTTGGGGATGCCCAAGGCACCCCAAGATAATATTTCAAGAAGTCTCAAGCATCTAAGCTTGGGGATGCCCCGGTAGGCATCCCACCTTTCTTCTTCAACAATTATCGGTTAGTATCAGTTGAGCCTAAGTTTTTGCTTCTTCACATGAGTTGTGCTATCCTTGCAATGTCATTTTATTTTGTTTTGCTTGCTGTTTGAATAAGATACCAAGATCTGAAATTCTTAAATGAGAGAGAGTCTTCATAGAGTTACATAATTATTTAGCTACTCATTGATCTTCACTTATATCTTTTTGGAGTAGTTTTTCATTTACTCGTGTATTTCACTTATATCCTTTGAGTAAATGGTTGAATGAGTTTAATATCATAAATCTGAAATTATATATGCCTCATTTGCTTATCCCATGGGGAGTAATGACTTCACATCTAAGAAGTAGAGGTTGTAAATTTATTGACGGTTAGCAAGCATTGTATTAGTCATTTGAACAATTCATGAAAGAATATTGAAGGAAGAGAGATTTAACATATAAATATATTATCATAGACATCTTTTATAATTGTGAGCACTCATTATGTATGACATGCTAAAGAGTTGATGTTGGACAAGGAAGACAATGTAATGGGTTATGTTTTCTCACATCTCAGTTAAAGTATATTGTCATGGATCATTCAAACATGTTGAGCTTGCCTTTCCCCCTCATGCTAGCCAAAAATTCCTAGCACCAAGTAGAGATACTACTTGTGCTTCCAAATATCCTTAAACCCAGTTTTTGCCATGAGAGTCCACCATACCTACCTATGGATTGAGTAAGATCCTTCAAGTAAGTTGTCATCGGTGCAAGCAATAAAAATTGCTCTCTAAATATGCATGACTTATTAGTGTGGAGAAAATAAGCTTTGTACGAACTTGTTATGGAAGCAATAAAAGCGACGGACTGCATAATAAAGGTCCATATACAAGGGGCAATATAAAGTGACGTTCTTTCGCATTAAGATTTTGTGTATCCAACCCTAAAAGCGCATGACAACCTCTGCTTCCCTCTGCGAAGGGCCTATCTTTTACTTTATGTCTTTTACTTTATGCAAGAGTCAAGGTGATCTTCACCTTTCCCTTTTTCATTTTATCCTTTGGCAAGCACTTTGTGTTAGGGTGATCCTGATATATATATCCAATTGGATGTACGTTAGCATGAACTATTATTGTTGACATCACCCAAAGGTGAATACGTTTGGAGGCAACATTATAAGCCCCAATCTTTCTCTGTGTCTGATTAAAACTTCATAACCACAAGTATTGCGTGAGTGTTAGCAATTGTAGAAGACTATATGATAGTTGAGTATGTGAAGTTTGCTAAATCAAAGCTCTGACATAGACTCTTCCTGAAAGTAAGATGAATTGCAATTGTTTGATGACTAAGAATGAAGTTTGCTAGTTTTCAAGAAAGTTTATGGTCTATGCTTTAACATGTGAATTGCTTGTTACTTGATCATTAAAAGTTTTATGAGATGAACTACTGTTATGACATATAAATATGCTAGTAAAGGTGATTGAAATTATCATTGATCAAACTTGTGCACCTTCTAGCATTCACACTTCATAAATTCTTTCTTTATCATTTACCTACTCGAGGACGAGTAGGAATTAAGCTTGGGGATGCTTGATACGTCTCCAACGTATGTATAATTTATGAAGCATTCATGCTATTATATTACCCCTTTTGAATGATTATGGGCTTTATTATACACTTTTATATGACTTTTGGGACTAACCTATTAACCGGAGGCCCAGCCCATATTGTTGTTTTATTGCCTATTTTAGTATTTCGAAGAAAAGGATTATCAAACGGAGTCCAAACGGAATGAAACCTTAGGCATCATGATTTTTTGGAATAATATCATCCTGGAGGCTTGGAGATCAAGTCAGAAGATCCTCGAGGAGCCCAGGAGATAGGGGGCGCCCCCCCCCCCTACAGGGCGCGGCCCCCTGTCTCGTGGACCCCTCGAGCACCCCCCGACCGACTTCTTTCGCCTATATATTCCCTCGTACCCTAAAAACATAAAATATCAAGATAGATCAGGAGTTCCGCCGCTGCAAGCCTCTGTAGCCACCAAAAACCTCTCGGGAGCCCGTTCCGGCACCCTGCCGGAGGGGGGATCCTTCACCGGTGGCCATCTTCATCATCCCGGCGCTATCCATGATGAGGAGGGAGTAGTTCACCCTCGGGGCTGAGGGTATCTACCAGTAGCTATGTGTTTGATCTCTCTCTGTCGTGTTCTCTCTCGCGTTCCCTCTATGGCACGATCTTGATGTATCCCGAGCTTTTCTATTGTAGTTGGATCTTATGATGTTTCTCCCCCTCTACTCTCTTGTGATGAATTGAGTTTCCCCTTTGAAGTTATCTTATCGGATTGAGTCTTTTATGAGAACACTTGATGTATGTCTTGTCGTGTTTATCTGTGGTGACAATGGGATATCATGTGCCTCTTGATGTATGTTTTGGTGACCAACTTGCGGGTTCCGCCCATGAACCTATGCATAGGGGTTGGCACACGTTCTTGACTCTCCGGTAGAAACTTTGGGGCACTCTTTGAAGTACTTTGTGTTGGTTGGATGAATCTGATATTGTGTGATGCATATCGTATAATCATGCCCACGAATACTTGAGGTAACAATGGAGTATCTAGGTGACATTAGGGTTTTGGTTGATTTGTGTCTTAAGGTGTTATTCTAGTACGAACTCTTTAATAGATCGATCCGAAAGAATAACTTTGAGGTGGTTCCTTACCCTACCATAATCTCTAAGTTTGTTCTCCGCTATTAGTGACTTTGGAGTGACTCTTTGTTGCATGTTGAGGGCTTGTTATATGATCTATCTATGTTATTATTGTTGAGAGAACTTGCACTAGTGAAAGTATGAACCCTAGGCCTTGTTTCCTACCATTGCAATACTATTTACGCTCACTTTTATCACTCGCTACCTTGCTGTTTTTATAATTTCAGATTACAAAAACCTATATCTACCATCTATATTGCACTTGTATCTTCATCTCTTCGCCGAACTAGTGCACCTATACAATTTACCATTGTATTGGGTGTGTTGGGGACACAAGAGACTCTTTGTTATTTGGTTGCAGGGTTGTTTGAGAGAGACCATTTTCATCCTATGCCTCCTACGGATTGATAAACCTTAGGTCATCCACTTAAGGGAAATTTTCTACTGTCCTACAAACCTGTGCACTTGTAGGCCCAACAATGTCTACAAGAAGAAGGTTGTGTAGTAGACATCACAAGTATGCCCCCGAATATTTCCGATGACCGTATGACAACTTCCCATATATAAATCTTCACCTCCGGACCATTCCGGAACTCCTCGTGACGTTCGGGATCTCATCCGGGACTCCGAACAACATTCGGTAATCACATACAAATCTTCCTTATAACCCTAGTGTCATCGAACCTTAAGTGTGTAGACCCTACGGGTTCGGGAATCACGCAGACATGACCGAGACAGCTCTCCGGCCAATAAATAACATCGGGATCTAGATACCCATGTTGGCTCCCACATGTTCCATGATGATCTCATTGGATAAACCATGATGTCAAGGATTCAAGCAATCCTGTATACAATTCCCTTTGTCAATCGGTACGTTACTTGCCCGAGATTCAATCATCGGTATCCCAATACCTCGTTCAATCTCGTTACCGGCAAGTCACTTTACTCGTTCCATAACGCATGATCTCGTGATCAACTACTTAGTCACATTGATCTCATTATGATGATGCATTACAGAGTGGGCCTAGAGATACCTCTCCGTCATACGGAGTGACAAATCCCAGTCTCGATTCGTGCCAACCCAACAGACACTTTCGAAGATACTTGTAGTGCACCTTTATAGTCACCCAGTTATGTTGTGATGTTTGGTACACCCAAAGCACTCCTACGGTATCCGGGAGTTACACAATCTCATGGTCTAAGGACATGATACTTGACATTTAGAAAAGCTCTAGCAAACAAACTACACGATCTTGTGCTATGCTTAGGATTGGGTCTTGTCCATCACATCATTCTCCTAATGATGTGATCCCGTTATCAATGACATCCAATGTCCATAGTCAGGAAACCATGACCATCTATTGTTCAACGAGCTAGTCAACTAGAGGCTCACTAGGGACATGGTGTGGTCTATGCATTCACACATGTATTAACGATTTCCGGATAACACAATTATAGCATGAACGATAGATAATTATCATGAACAAGGAAATATAATAATAACCATTTTATTATTGCCTCTAGGGCATATTTCCAACATCTTTACCCCGACCAGAAGCGCAAAGAGTTGCTCCTCAACCTACTGAACCTACTGAAAATATTTACTTTGAAATTCCTTCAGGTATGATCGAGAAACTGCTAGCTAATCCCTATACAGGAGATGGAACATTACATCCCGATATGCACCTAATCTATGTGGATGAAGTTTGTGGATTATTTAAGCTTGCAGGTATGCCCGAGGATGTTGTCAAGGAGAATTTCTTCCCTTTATCTTTGAAGGGAAAGGCATTGACATGGTATAGGCTATGTGATGATATTGGATCATGGAACTACAACCGATTGAAATTGGAATTTCATCAAAAGTTTTATCCTATGCATCTGGTTCATCATGATCGAAATTATATATATAATTTTTTGCCTCGTGAAGGAGAAAGTATCGCTCAAGCTTGGGGGAGGCTTAAGTCAATGTTATATTCATGCCCCAATCATGAGCTCTCAAGAGAAATTATTATTCAAAAATTTTATGCTCGGCTTTCTAATAATGATCACTCCATGCTCGATACTTCTTGTATTGGTTCTTTTATGATGAAGACTATTGAATTCAAATGAGATTTATTGGAAAGAATTAAATGCAACTCTGAAGATTGGGAACTCGACGAAGGTAAGGAGTCAAGTATAACCCCTAAGTTTGATTGTGTTAAATCTTTTATGGATACCGATGCTTTTCGTGAATTTAGCACTAAATATGGACTTGACTCTGAGATAGTAGCTTCTTTCTGTGAATCATTTGCTACTCATGTTTATCTCCCTAAGGAGAAGTGGTTTAAATATCATCCTCCTATTGAAGTAAAGGTAGTAGAACCTATTAAAGTTGAAGAAAAAACTATTACTTATAATGTTGATTCTATTGTTCCTACCGCTTATATTGAGAAACCACCTTTTCCTATTAGAATAAAGGATCATGCTAAAGCTTCAGTTGTGGTTCATAAGAGTAATGCTAGAACACCTACACCCCCTGAGCAAATTAAAGTTGAACCTAGTATTGCTATGGTCAAAGATCTCTTGGTCGATAATATTGATGGGCATGTTATTTATTTCTATGATGAAGCTGCTAGAATTGCTAAACCCGATACTAAAAATAAACATAGACCGGTTGTTGGCATGCCTATTATTTTTGTTAAAATAGGAGATCATTGTTATCATGGCTTATGTGATATGGGTGCTAGTGTGAGTGCAATACCTTATTCCTTATACAAAGAAATTATGGATGATATTGCACCTGCTAAGATAGAAGATATTGATGTTACTATTAAGCTTGCCAATAGAGACACTATTTCACCAATTGGGATTGTTAGAGATGTTGAAGTCTTGTGTGGGAAAATTAAATACCCTACTGATTTTCTTGTTCTTGGTTCCCCACAAGATGACTTTTGTCCCATTATATTTGGTAGACCCTTCTTGCATACTATTAGTGCTAAGATAGACTGCGAAAAAGGATATTGTTACTATTGGTTTAGGGGATATGGCTCATGATTTTAATTTTGCTAAATTTTGTAGACAACCCCATGATAAAGAATTGCCTAGTAAAGATAACATTATTGGTCTTGCTTCTATTGTCATGCCTCCTAATGATCCTTTAGGACAATATTTGCTCGATCATGAAAATGATATGTTTATGAATGAGAGAAGGGAAATAGATGAAGTATTCTTTAAGCAAGGACCTATGTTGAAACACAACTTGCCTGTTGAAATCCTTGGGGATCCTCCTCCACCCAAGGGTGATCCCGTGTTTGAGCTTAAACAATTACCTGATACTCTTAAATATGCTTACCTTTCATTGATCAAATGCTAGAAAGACTATCCAAACATACACATTTTTTTTCTAGATGGTTATTCTGATTTCTCTCAAATACCTGTGTCACAAGAGGATCAGAAAAAAACCACTTTTATGTGCCCTTACGGTACTTTTTCTTATAGACGTATGCCTTTTGGTTTATGTAATGCACCTGCTACCTTTCAATATGTATGACTACTATATTCTCTCACTTTTATGAAAAGATTGTTGAGGTTTTCACGGATGATTTCTCCATTTACGGAACTTTTTCTGATGATTGCTTAAGCAACCTTGATCGAGTTTTGTAGAGATGCGAAGAAACTAACTTTGTCTTGAATTGGGAGAAGTGCCACTTTATGGTTAATGAAGGTATTGTCTTGGGACATAAAATTTCTGAAAGAGGTATTGAAGTTAATAAAGCTAAAGTAGATGCTATTGAAAAGATGCCATGTCCTAAAGATATCAAAGGTATAAGAAGTTTCCTTAGTCATTCTAGTTTCTATAGGAGGTTTATTAAAGACTTCTCTAAAATTTCTAGGCCTCTCACTAATCTCTTGCAAAAAGATGTTTCTTTTGTTTTTGATGATGATTGTGTAGAAGCATTTGAAATACTTAAGAAAGCCTTGATTTCTACACCTATTGTTCAGCCACCCGATTGGAATTTACCCTTTGAAATTATGTGTGATCCTAGTGATTATGATGTAGGTGCCGTTCTAGGACAAAGAGTTGATAAGAAATTAAATGTTATCCAATATGCTAGTAAAACTCTAGACAGTGCCCAGAGAAATTATGCTACTACTGAAAAGGAATTTTTAGCAGTCGTATTTGCTTGTGATAAGTTCAGACCTTATATTATTGATTCCAAAGTAACTGTTCACACTGATCATGCTGCTATTAAATATCTTATGGAAAAGAAAGATGCTAAACCTAGACTTATTAGATGGGTTCTCTTGCTACAAGAATTTGATTTGCATATTATTGATAGAAAGGGAACCGAGAACCCCGTTGCAGACAACTTGTCTAGGTTACAAAATGTTCTTGATAACCCACTATCTATTGATGGTAGCTTTCCTGATGAACAACTAGCTGTCATAAATGCTTCTCGTACTGCTCCATGGTATACTGATTATGCTAATTACATTGTTGCTAAATTTATATCACCTAGTTTCACATACCAGCAAAAAAAGTTTTTCTATGATTTAAGACATTACTTTTGGGATGACCCACACCTTTATAAAGGAGTAGATGGTGTTACTAGGCGTTGTGTACCTGAGCATGAACAGGAACAGATCCTACGCAAGTGTCACTCCGAGGCTTATGGAGGACACCATGCTGGAGATAGAACTACACATAAGGTATTGTGATCCGGTTTTTATTGGCCTACTCTTTTCAAAGATGCCTGTAAGTTTGTCTTGTCTTGCGATGAATGTCAAAGAATTGATAATATTAGTAGACGTCACGAAATGCCTATGAATTATTCACTTGTTATTGAACCATTTGATGTTTGGTGCTTTGATTATATGGGACCTTTTCCTTCCTCTAATGGGTATACACATATTTTAGTTGTTGTTGATTACGTTACTAAGTGGGTAGAAGTTATTCCAACTAGTAGTGCTGAGCATAACACTTCTATTAAAATGCTTAAAGAAGTTATTTTTTTTCAAGGTTTGGAGTCCCTAGATACTTAATGACTGATGGTGGTTCACATTTTATTGATGGTGCTTTTCGTAAAATGCTTGGTAAGTATGATGTTAATCATAGAATTGCATCCCCATACCATCCTCAGTCTAGTGGTCAAGTAGAATTGAGTAATAGAGAAATTAAACTGATTTTACAAAAGACTATTAACAGATCTAGAAAGAATTGGTCCAAGAAACTTGATGATGCATTATGGGCTTATAGAACTGCATATAAAAATCATATGGGCATGTCTCCGTATAAAATGGCTTATGGAAAAGCATGTCACTTACCTCTCGAACTAGAACATAAGGCATATTGGGCTATTAAAGAGCTCAATTATGATTTCAAACTTGCCGGTGAGAAGAGACTATTTGACATTAGCTCGCTTGATGAATGGAGAACCCAAGCCTATGAGAATGGCAAGTTGTTTAAAGAAAAAGTTAAAAGATGGCATGACAAAATGATACAAAAGTGCAGGTGATTATGTTTTGCTATACAACTCTCGTTTAAGATTTTTTGCAGGAAAACTTCTCTCTAAATGGGAAGGTCCTTACATTATCGAGGAAGTCTATCGTTCCGGTGCCATCAAAATCAACAACGCCGAAGGCATAAATCCGAAGGTGGTAAACTGCCAAAGAATCAAACATTATATCTCAGGTAACCCCATAAATGTTCAAACCAATGTTATTGACACCGACCCCAGAGGAGTACATAAGGGACATTTTCCAGGATGTTTTAGACTCCGAAAAGGAATAGGTATGTGGTACGGTAAGTAAACCGACTCCAAAACTGTTCAAATAACAATTTTTCTCCGTTTTGTAATATTTAGAAAATTAGGAAAATTAAAAGTAGCCCGAAAGAGACACGAGGCATCCACGAGGGTGGAGGGCGCGCCCTACCCCCTTGGGTGCGCCCCCTGCCTCATGGCCACCTCGTGTGCCCTCAGGACTCCGTTTTCTTGCACGATACTTCTTTTGGTCGGTAAAAATTCATTATATAATCTCCCGAAGGTTTTGATCACCGTACCACGACGAAATCCTCTGTTTTTGTTTCGAGATGTTTTTCTGACAGATCTAGATCACCATGACATCTCCAAGCGCCCCCAAGGACAAGTTTTTCGAGAAGGTCATCAACCCTTACCTTGCGGAGGTGCTGCAACACCCTCAAACCATTGAGATGCGTGAGGGGGTGCTGCACATCCGCGATGTTGAGGGACCGAAGAGGACCGGAAGCATGGAGACAAGAGTCGAAGCAATGGATCAACAAGTTTTCAAGCGCCAAGGGATGGCGGAACGTGGACTCAACGCCAAGCACATGATGATCATGGAGTTCACCAACAACCACAAGCTGGATGCCAAGAACGTCGGGGAGGCCATCTTCAAGCTTCACGAGAAAATCGAGCACCTCCAGGCCCAGATCTATGACCTGCAAAATCAAAACTGTGAGTATGAATATAGATTCAAGAGGATGAGTTTGGCTGCAGATTTGAGGATCCCGGAGACTCGCTCATCCTTCTACGATGGTGAGCCTATGCCTTGGAAGATGGAAGACAAGCCGACGCCATCAACAACTCCATCATCACCACCTCCGAAGAAAGAGACATAAACACATGGGTATGGGCACTCCCCTTGGCAACTGCCAAGCTTGGGGGAGGTGCCCCGGTATTGTATCACCATCACACTTCTATCTTTATCGTTTTTCTTAGTTCGGTCCTTTTGGTTATATCCTGATCTAGTAGAATAAAGTTTTAGTACAATCTAGCTTTGAGTTTTGTTTTGATCTCTATCTATGTAATCGAGTCCGTGAGTTATATAATAAAGAGATGTTTTGAGTTGAGGGCTTTGATATCTTGCTATGATCTTGAGGGAATTAAAGAAAGAATAAAAAGATCATATCGATCTTATGGAGATTAATGACTTCACATATAAAGAGTATGATGAATAAAAGTTGTTGAGAGTTGACAAACATAGTTTCGGTCATCATTGCAATTAATAGGAAGTAATAAAGAAAGAGTGGTTTTCACATATAAATATACTATCTTGGACATCTTTTATAATTGTGAGCACTCATTAAAATATGACATGCTAAAAAGTTGATGTTGGACAAGGAAGACAACGTAATGGGTTATGTTTTCTTATATCCGAAAAAGTTATATTGTCATGGATCATCCAACATGTTGAGCTTGCCTTTCCCCCTCATGCTAGCCAAATTCTTTGCACCAAGTAGAGATATTACTTGTGCTTCCAAACATCCCCAAACCCAGTTTTGCCAGGAGAGTCCACCATACCTACCTATGGATTGAGTAAGATCCTTCAAGTAAGTTGTCATCGATGCAAGCAATAAAAATTGCTCTCTAAATATGTATGATCTATTAGTGTGAAGAAAATAAGCTTTATATGAGCTTGTGATATGGAAGAAATAAAAGTGACGGACTGCATAATAAAGGTACCTATCACAAGCGGCAATATAAAGTGACGTTCTTTTGCATTAAGATTTTGTGTATCCAACCATAAAAGTGCATGACAACCTCTGCTTCCCTCTGCGAAGGGCCTATCTTTTATTTTTACCTTGTACCCTCATACAAGAGTCATGGTGATCTTCACCTTTCCTTTTTACACTTTATCCTTTGGAAAGCACTATGTGTTGGAAAGATCCTGATATATATATCCACTTGGATGTAGGTTTTCATAAAGTATTATTGTTGATATTACCCTTGAGGTAAAAGGTTGGGAGGCGAAACTATAAGCCCCTATCTTTCTCTGTGTCCGATTGAAACTTTGTACCCATAAGTATTGCATGAGTGTTAGCAATTGTGAAAGACTAAATGATAGTTGAGTATGTGGACTTGCTGAAAAGCTCTTATATTGACTCTTTCCAATGTTATGATAAATTACAATTGCTTCAATGACTAAGATTATAGTTTGTTAGTTTTCAATGAAGTTTCTGATTCATACTTTACATTGTGAATATATTGTTACTTTAGCATAAGAAATCATATGACAATATATGTTGCTGTTCTAAATATGATCATGATGCCCTCATGTCCATATTTTATTTTATCAAGACCTCTATCTCTAAACATGTGGACATATTTTTCGATATCGGCTTTGCTTGATGACAAGCGAGGTCTAAGCTTTGGGGAGTTGATACGTCCATTTTGCATCATGCTTTTAAATCAATATTTATTGCATTATGGGCTGTTACTACACATTATATCATAATACTTATGTCTTTTCTCTCTTATTTTATAAGGTTTACATGAAGAGGGAGAATGCCGGCAGCTAGAATTCTGGACTAGAAAAGGAGAAAATATTAGAGACCTATTCTGCACAACTCCAAAAGTACTGAAACTCCACGAAGATCAGTTTTGGAATATATTAAAAATATTGGGTAAAGAAAGCACCAGAGGGGGCCACCAGTCATCCACGAGGGTGGAGGGCGCACCCTACCCCTGGGCGCGCCCCCTGCCTCGTGGGCCACCTGGCAGGCCCCAACGTCCATCTTCTGCTATATGGTGTCTTTTGCCCTGGAAAAAATCATAAGGAAGCTTTCGGGACGAAGCGCCGCCGTCTCGAGGCGGAACCTGGGCAGGACCAATCTAGGGCTTCGGCGGAGCTGTTCTGCTGGGGAAGCATCCCTCCGGGAGGGGGAAATCACCGCCATCATCATCAACATCGATCCTTTCATCGAGAGGGGGTCAATCTTCATCAACATCTTCACCAGCACCATCTCCTCTCAAACCCTAGTTCATCTCTTGTATCCGATCTTTGTCTCAAAACCTCATATTGGTACCTGTGGATTGCTAGTAGTGTTGATTACTCCTTGTACTTGATGCTAGTTGGTTTATTCGATGGAAGATCATATGTTCAGATCCTTAATGCATATTAATACCCCTTTGATTATGAACATGAATATGCTTTGTGAGTAGTTATGTTTGTTCCTGAGGACATGGGAGAAGTCTTGTTATAAGTAATCATGTGAATTTGGTATTCGTTCGATATTTTGATGAGATGTCTGTTGTCTCTCCTCTAGTGGTTTTATGTGAACGTCAACTACATGACACTTCACCATTGTTTGGGCCTAGGGGAAGGCATTGGGAAGTAATAAATAGATGATGGGTTGCTAGGGTGACAGAAGCTTAAACCCTAGTTTATGCGTTGCTTCATAAGGGGCTGATTTGGATCCATATGTTTCATGCTATGGTTAGGTTTACCTTAATTCTTCTTTCGTAGTTGCGGATGCTTGCGAGAGGGATTAATCATAAGTGGGATGCTTGTCCAAGGAAGTGCAGTACCCAAGCACCGTTCCACCCACATATCAAATTATCAAAGTAACGAACGCGAATCATAGGAGCATGATGAAAACTAGCTTGACAGAAATTCCCATGTGTCCCCGGGAGCGCTTTGCTTTATATAAGAGTTTGTCCAGGCTTGTCCTTTGCTACAAAAAGGATTGGGCCACCTTGCTGCACCTTAGTTAATTTTGTTACTTGTCACTCATTATAAATTGCCTTATCACAAAACTATCTGTTACCGATAATTTTAGTGCTTGCAGAGAATACCTTACTGAAAACCGCTTGTCATTTCCTTCTGCTCCTTGTTGGGTTCGACACTCTTACTTATCGAAAGGACTACGATAGATCCACTATACTTGTGGGTCATCATACAGCCGACGATCTGACGAAGAAGGGTAGAGGAGAAAGCTTCAACATGCGGGAGGACGAGCTGCTTTGCGACGCATGGTTGACCACTAGCCTCGATCCTGTCCATGGCACGGAGCAAAAGGGCACAACCTTTTGGAGGAACATTCATATATGGTTCCATGAGAATAAGCATTTCATGCCCTACTCCAACGCGTTGATCCGCAACCGTGAGTGGAAGTCCCTCGCCCTTCGATTGTACACCATCCAAGAGGTCGTCTCCAAGTATTGCGGGCACTTGAAGCATCTCACCGCGCGGTGGCCTAGAGGTGCACAAATCACCGAGCAAGTCGATCACTAGCCGGATATGCTCTACTTTTGTTGATCACCAGTCGAATATGCTCTAGTTTTGTTGATCACTAGCCGGACATGTATTATTTTGTTGCTCACTAGACGGATATGAATTGTTTCACTTTTGTTGCATACTCATGCTTGTGTGGTGTAAAACAAGTTGGAGAAGAAGTCCTTCACCGTCATGCATTGTTGGTTAAAGTTGAATGGGGCAACCGAAGTGGAACCTTTTCATTGCCAAGACCACCGCCTAAGCCAACGAGGAAGAAACCGTGAACCTACCGACCCAGCCCAAGAATCGTCGAAGAAGGTTAGAAGAAATCCGCGGGGCAAGAAGTGGGAGGAGGAGAGGGCGAAGCGAGAAGGTGCAGCGCCCAAGTTGACGGAGGGTTTGAGGAGATCTTGGCGAAGAAGGAAGAGGCATGCGTGAGGCGCTCAGACATCAAGGAGGAGCGGAAGGCAGAGAGGTTCAAGAAGTTGATGGATGCGACAGGAAGAATATCAAGCTCAAAGAGAGGAGGACCATGATCGAGGAGAGAAAGGCGACGCTCGGGGAGAAGAAGGCCGCACTCGAGGAAAAGAGGGTGAAGATCACTGCCAATGCGGAGGACACCAAGATGTTGACATTGAATATCAACTCTTCGGATGGCAATGCTAGAATTATTGTGCAATCCATCCGCTACAAGATGTTGGAGCGGCAGAAAGATCAGTTGGCAACGGTGCAAGATGAGGACATGGCGAAGGCGGACGCGGACGCGGAGGCTGCCTACATGGTGACGGTGACTCTTCCTTGATCAGGAAGTATCTTGCCGGGATGGCCGATCCGGCAGGGCAGAAATGCACGGACTGCCGGACTGGTTTTCTTTTGAATTCGGGCATTTAGAAACTAAGCATATTTGCTCCTTTTGGTTCTGATCGGGGATGCGATCCGGCGCGGGTGTGATCCGGCGCGTTGTGTGGATGAGTGTAGATTTGAATTTGAATTTGCTAGTGGACAAAATGCGGCTACGGTTGGATGGCGTCCTCCCGCATCCGTGTCCGCGCACTGGTCCCCCTGTCCACGGACGGATGCGGGACGTTTTTTGCGGGTTGATGTTGGAGATGCCCTAACTTGCTCTTTGAAATAGGTATTGACTATTCCTAGATACGCAGGGATGACAATGTGTACCCATTATCCACGTACCCGATGGGTAAAAAGCAACGGTATGGGACAAAAAGTCATCATGGTATATAAATAGGAAATCTCAAGCCCACCGCACAGAGTGGGTACGGGTATGAGATCATATGATTCTTAACCTCATACTCATATATCTCTATAGAATCTAACAAGCGCAGACAAATTACCTCTATGCTTTGCTGTGAGTTTATGAACTTAAAATGTACGATTATGTGCTACTGTTTATGACAATGTGTGGTTGTTTTGATGTGTTGTTGTTTACGAGAATGTGTTGTTGTTTATAGAAGGTGTCGTTTATGATGTGTTGTTGTTTATAAGTATGTGTTGTTGTTATGATGCGTTGTTGTTTATACATTATGATCATATGTTGTTGTTCATGATTATGTACTGCTCAAATTGATGCTTTGCAAACATGTGTATTTTTACCCGCAGGTGCCCGTTTACCTTGTCCAGTGACAGGTACGGCAAAAAATGTACCCATTGATTGGTATGGGTACGGTGATGGGTAGGCTCAAAGGGAACATGTAAGGGTATGGGGTGGATCAACTTGTATCCTAACCCGGTGGGTGCCATCCCTATACATAGGGAGGTTTTTCTCAATAAAAGGTAACATATTAATATCAAGATGATACCAATTATGCTTGGTTTCTGCAATGACACAACATCAAAATCTGGTTGGGCCATTTCTCTAAAGAAGACCACGTTAAGACATTGAAAATGCACGCAACCAAAAAAATAAAAATAAAAAGAGAAGGAGAAACAAATAAAGCCGACACAACCAATGCCTTGCAACAGATAAGCAAGGACGCTATCTAGCATCCTTGGCAACACATAAGCTACTAGAAAGGTTCCCCAAAATAACGCCTTCAAGAAGATAATGACGCTAAAGTGTTGCCACCGTGGGATTCAACCACTACAGGGCAGATCTTGGCTTTTCACGCCGGAGAGCACGCCAGAGTAGTCTCCAAAGCAATACCTCAACAAGGACATGACGTGTGAAACACTACCATTGCCGAGTACAACAGTTGAATGCCGAACCTAGGTTTTCACCCAGAGCTCGAGACCTAGAGCTTGAAGAGCACCACCAAACCGAAGACACCATCTGTCGCCACCACCTGAAGAAGATGAAGCTATGAAAAGGCACCCACTCATGAAAAATTGAAATACGAGTCGTCCCATTCCCATTCATGCCCGAACGTAGCCGCTCGCCTGCACATCCTTGGCGTGGATATCACCACACCATCAAATCTATGTATGCAAGCACATAACATTCGTAATAACGCGGAGAGCTGAACATCGCTGGGATCCATCTCACTCGCATGAGCTTCGAAAATCCTATGATAAAGGTCGACGGCGACAATGACGCCGAGATGTGACGACAACTCCGTAGCTGCCGCAAGCCATAGAGGCAACCACTCCCATCCAACCGATGTACGTCTTCGCGTCGCAGTCGCTAGCTGAGCGTTGAAGGCCTATATCACCACCCACGACTAACTGCATCCTATGGCCCTCGGGGCACCATGCCCCTATATTCAAGCTCCATCAATTATGGCATGTTGCCCGGGCCCCTGTTAATGGAAAGCTCTTCGCACGAGAGCTCAAGACACGAGAACGCATCCCCGCCGCTTTCGCCGACCGAGCGGGCCTTGCCCGCTAGCGTCCTCTGTCGGCGGCGGGGAAGGAGCAAAAAAGAGGTTGTGGGGATGACAATAACTAGGATTTTGCCTGATTCGCCCTTGTGGGTGACGTGAGTGCTCAGACACTTCTTTTTGTATTGAGTAATTTGAGAAGAGATTTTTCAGTAATGTAACAAAAGTTCTATTACATCCCACCAGTCTCGGATAGTGGGTAACCCATATGGAAAATAGAAAAAAATAGTTTTAACCTTGACTTGTTTTATTTACAAGAAATTGTGGAAAACTCCTTTTCTTTCCGCTTAGAGCATCTAGAACTAAAAATTTGCTCAAGACCTAAAATGTAAATTTGGGATTTTTGGCCCAAAAAACGACTCCAACAATGCATCTAAAAGTGATGCATGGGGATAAAAATTGTTTTGGTGGCCATCTAGATTTTTCTACCCAGTACCAATATTTGAGTCCTTACTACACGTCCAAAAATACCAACAAAGTACCGCAACCCAACCATCGCGGCGTTTTCACCGCCACTGTACCGGCCCACCCTACGTTAGCGCCAGCCGATCACCGACCCCCACGACGGCCGCTGAGTTTGCGACGCCACCGCCCAGTCCCGTCGAGCCCCCGCTGACGCTCGATTTCGGCCAGCCATCACCGGATCAGCGCACCCCCCCCCCCACACACACACACATTCCAGGCAACACACAATTTGTGAATGACGCCATGGATATGCTTTTATTGAATAATAACTAATATCACATGAAGGCCTCTTTGGTTCATATGATAGTAATAGAAAAATCATAAAAAGTAAAAATGACATGTATCTCACCCCGCAAAAAAAAGAAAAAGACATGTATCTCAATTTTTATAGGGAAAGAGGTCTCATTTGATGCATAGGTAAGAATTTTCCATTGAGTATAGCCTAATGTTTTTTTCATTTGAAATGTAAAGGATTGGTTTCTACTCACATAGAAATAGAAATTTATTCCTGCGAACCAAAGGGCGCCAGAGAAAATCTTCCTTATAGAATTCCTATTAATTTCCTACTATAAACAAAGGAGGCCGAAAATAGAGTGGACGGAGGGGGGAAAGCTGGGAAATTAATACTTGCGAGTTTAATCAAGCCCGCCTTCCCGCAGGTAATGCTGGCGAAATAAATGCTGGCTCGCCAATCCTCCGCGGAAGGACACGCCCTTCTAGAGGACTGCGGGCCCTAGTCCAGCCTCGGAGTACGGACTAGGCTTCTAGAAGCGACAAGATGCCGCACAGTAGAAATGGACGGGGATTTCCGTGGTAACCAAGCCGTCTCCCGTGTTCTCACTTTCCTCGCTTCCCAACTCTGACTCGCAAGCGCAAGCCAAGCCACCACCTTCTTCCCTCCCCCGTTCCGTCCCAAGGGACTCCCACGCCCTACAAAACCCCCGTCCTCCCAGCTTCCCTCCCAGCACCAGCAGCAGTCCCACCTCACCCGAATAAGCATAAACGCGCCTGAAAGGCTTGAAACACAACCGAAAAGCCCTTGGAAATCACGCCGACGGTGGGGGGCTAGGGGAGATGGACGCGACGGCGGAAATCCACAAGGTCGCCAGCATGCGGCGCGACAGCGGCTCCATATGGCGGCGCGGCGACGACGTGTTCTCGCGATCGTCCAGGGACGAGGACGACGAGGAGGCGCTGCGCTGGGCCGCGCTCGAGAAGCTGCCCACCTACGACCGCGTCCGCCGTGCCATCCTCCCGCCTCTCGACGGCGGCGAGGGCGCGGCCCCCGGAGCGGCGGCGGGGAAGGGGGTCGTGGACGTGCACGGCCTCGGGCCGCGCGAGCGCCGGGCTCTCCTCGAGCGCCTCGTGCGCGTCGCCGACGAGGACAACGAGCGCTTCCTGCTCAAGCTCAAGGACCGCCTCGAACGGTGCGTGCGTGCTACTACTCGTTTCCGTTTCCTGGGCGGAGCTCGTCGCCATGCCTGCCGGGTGTTTGATGATTTGTGCGTGTTTGGTTGCGCAGGGTTGGGATTGAAATGCCGACGATCGAGGTGCGGTTCGAGCACCTGGTGGCGGAGGCGGAGGTCCGGGTCGGCAACAGCGGCCTCCCCACCGTCCTCAACTCCATCACCAACACGCTCGAGGTGATCATCGCACCAACACGTTTGTGTCTCTGCGTGTCAGTGGAAGAGATCATTGATTTGTTTTGGTTGTGCTTGGTGCAGGAAGCGGCGAACGCGCTGCGCATACTCCCCAACAGGAAGCGGACCATGCCCATCCTCCACGACGTCAGTGGCATCATCAAGCCCCGCAGGTAGTCAAAAGATCTCTCTTGCCTTTTGGCCACAGAAAACATGCGATGCTCATGCTCATGCTCTGCTTGCCTGCGGAGTACACTTGTCACCTGTTTGAACATTGAACTTGTAGACTTTGACCCAGGTCTTTTGGAGCTCGGTTTCATTCATCGCTCCTTCCACCTCACGCTCTTTTCGTTCGCGCAGGATGACACTCCTGTTGGGCCCACCTGGGTCAGGCAAGACCACCTTGCTGCTTGCCTTGGCCGGGAGGCTCGACGAAGACCTCAAGGTCTCAGGCAATGTTACCTATAACGGGCACGGGATGGAGGAGTTTGTGCCGGAGAGGACGGCGGCGTACATAAGCCAGCACGACCTCCACATAGGGGAGATGACCGTGAGGGAGACACTCGCCTTCTCCGCACGCTGCCAGGGTGTTGGCACTCGCTTTGGTACCATTCTCTGCAACTGTCACATGCACTTGCTCATGCATTCATTTCTGCTGTTTTCATATTCTGTGGGATTGGCTTAGTTTGCTTGAGATATGCTTATCAAGCTTCCTTTTTGTTACATTGCCAGATATGCTGACTGAGTTGTCGAGGCGAGAGAAGGCCGCAAATATCAAGCCAGATGCTGATATTGATGCATTTATGAAGGCAAGACTTGCAAATCCGAAATAAACCAAGAATATTTCGGTGGTTTCTGTGTGTTCTTCATGATATCTAATCTGAAATGAAGACTTCATGTTTTTTTTTTCTGTTTATCTTCATTAGGCGTCTTCAATGGGAGGTCTGGAGGCCAATGTGAACACAGACTATGTACTGAAGGTAGTACATGAAACTTTGAGCTACAGCTACGAGTAACTTCAGATTGAATTACCCAAATCTGTCTTGCTCACCGTTTGGACAATGCTACATTCTACAGATATTAGGACTAGAGATTTGTGCAGACACGATGGTTGGGGACGAGATGCTGAGGGGCATCTCTGGTGGACAACGGAAGCGTGTTACAACTGGTAAAAAAAATAGAACTCCAGCTCCATTTCAGTATGTATGTCAACGTCAGCTATTAAGTAAACAGTTACATGAATAAGCTTACGTTGATATGTCCTGTAGGTGAGATGCTGGTTGGGCCGGCCAAGGCGCTCTTCATGGACGAGATCTCAACTGGGCTCGACAGCTCAACTACATTCCAGATTGTAAACTCACTCAGGCAATCTGTGCACATCCTTGGTGGCACAGCCGTCATCTCCCTGCTGCAGCCAGCCCCTGAAACGTACAACTTATTCGATGACATCATCCTCCTCTCTGATGGCCAAGTCGTGTACCAGGGCCCTCGTGACGACGTGCTTGAATTCTTCGAGTCTGTGGGGTTCAAGTGTCCTGAAAGGAAGGGCGTCGCCGACTTCTTGCAAGAGGTACTTATATTGCCATTGCCACCACCCATGTACTGAATGGGTGCTTTTATTAAAGATGTGTCTCTGTGCGATTAATGGATAGGTGACTTCGAAGAAAGATCAAAAGCAATACTGGGCGCGGGGTGATGAGTCCTACCGGTTCGTGCCGGTTAAGGACTTTGTGCGTGCATTCCAGTCATTCCACACCGGGAGAGCTATAAGAAAGGAGCTCGCTGTGCCATTCGACAAGAGCAAGAGCCATCCAGCAGCATTGACAACTACGAGGTATGGTGTGAGTGGCACGGAGCTGCTAAAGGCAAACATTGACAGGGAGATCCTCCTCATGAAGAGGAACTCTTTCGTCTACATGTTTAGAACCTTCCAGGTAATTGCCATTAGTACAAACAAATATATTGGTTGGTATAATGGAATGAGAAGCAACATACGCATGACGGATTCCCTCATATTCTGGCATTACAGCTGATCCTCATGTCATTTATTGCAATGACGCTCTTCTTCCGTACAAAGATGAAGCGCGACTCGGTGACAAATGGGGGCATCTACATGGGGGCACTCTTCTTTGGTGTGCTCATGATCATGTTCAATGGCTTCTCTGAGCTTGCACTCACCGTCTTTAAGCTACCTGTGTTCTTCAAGCAGAGGGACCTCCTTTTCTACCCAGCATGGGCCTACACAATACCCTCATGGATCCTCAAGATCCCAATAACATTTATTGAGGTTGGCGGTTATGTTTTCATAACATACTATGTCATGGGGTTCGACCCAAATGTAGGCAGGTGAGATTGATGGGGATTCTCTTTTTGGTTAACAACTGCGCATCTTGTTTTGATGCTGTTCGGAAATGTTCTGACAGTACCTGCTATCCATCAACCAGGTTCTTCAAGCAATATCTTCTTATGTTAGCAATCAATCAGATGGCGGCATCACTCTTCCGATTCATTGGTGGAGCAGCAAGGAACATGATTGTTGCGAATGTCTTTGCATCATTCATGTTGCTCATTTTTATGGTATTGGGCGGATTCATTCTAGTAAGAGGTAAATATTCATCCTTCTTGCCTAATAGTCCTTGGCAATACAGATTTTTTTCATATGTAAGCCTTCCTTCTTTTGAACTTGCAGAAAAAGTGAAGAAATGGTGGATTTGGGGCTACTGGATCTCCCCACTAATGTATGCACAGAATGCCATCTCAGTGAATGAGTTCTTCGGTCACAGCTGGGATAAAATATTGAATAGCACGGCCTCAAACGAGACCCTTGGAGTGCAAGTCCTGAAGTATCGCGGAGTGTTTCCAGAAGCAAAGTGGTACTGGATCGGTTTGGGTGCAATGCTCGGGTACACTTTGTTGTTCAATGCTCTCTTCACTCTTGCCCTTACATACCTGAAGGGTGAGTACATGCAGAACTAGTTTGATCATTTTTCGTGGATTTGGTTATTATCTATTCCTGAGAACGGTTTCATCTTGGGGTTTTCCAGCATACGGTAACTCCCGTTCGTCGGTATCTGAAGACGAACTGAAGGAGAAGCATGCCAACCTGAACGGTGAGGTTCTGGACAATGATCGCCTGGAATCACCAAGCAATGATGGGCCGATACGAATGAACACTGGAAATGACTCAGCAATAGTCAAAGAGAATTCTAGCCCCATGCAAAGGGGAATGGTGCTTCCATTTCTCCCGCTTTCACTCACGTTTGACAACATCAGATACTCTGTTGACATGCCACCGGTAATTGATAAAAAAATGCTTCTGTTACAGTATCATCGTAGGTCATTGCCGTAGATCCTAACCATGAGTACGAAATTTGTTTCAGGAAATGAAAGCACAAGGCGTAGTTGAAGACCGATTGGAGCTCCTCAAAGGTGTTAGTGGATCTTTCAGGCCAGGGGTACTGACTGCCCTGATGGGTGTCAGTGGTGCTGGCAAGACTACTCTGATGGATGTGTTGGCAGGGAGAAAGACAGGTGGGTACATTCAAGGAAACATCAGCATTTCAGGATACCCGAAGAAACAAGAGACCTTTGCACGCGTATCAGGATACTGCGAACAGAATGATATCCACTCTCCGCAGGTGACAGTCTATGAGTCGCTGCTTTTCTCAGCGTGGCTCCGTCTCCCCGAGGATGTTGATTCAAACAAAAGAAGGGTCAGTCAACCGAAATAGCAATTATTAGCTTTAGTTAATACACGATCGACTGTTTCTTACCTCTGTGTATGCAGGTGTTCATCGAGGAGGTGATGGAGCTTGTGGAGCTCAAGCCTCTGAAAGATGCATTGGTTGGTCTACCGGGAGTGAATGGTCTGTCAACTGAACAGAGGAAGAGGCTGACCATTGCTGTAGAGCTCGTTGCTAATCCTTCTATCATTTTCATGGATGAGCCAACCTCCGGACTTGATGCCCGAGCAGCCGCAATCGTGATGAGGACAGTGAGGAACACTGTTGATACTGGTAGAACTGTGGTTTGCACGATTCATCAACCTAGCATTGACATATTTGAAGCATTTGATGAGGTGAGTGAGATTTCACAGCGGAGATTTCTACCAGCTTTCCTGTGGACATTCTGTACTGTAGAAGTGTGATCTGCACGATTCATTAGCCTGGCTTGACCGCTTGATTATGGCTGGTTGTCCAAACCTTGAATTATGCCCTGAGATCTAAACTTCCTGATCAATGCTTGCAGCTATTCCTGATGAAGCGAGGTGGAGAAGAGATCTATGCTGGTCCATTGGGCCATCATTCTGCAGACTTAATCAATTACTACGAGGTAAACCAATGTTACAAGAATTTGAATATTGCCCTAATCTAATTTGCTTACTGATAAGCCCATGGTTTTGTTTTGCTCAGGGCATTCATGGGGTCAGCAAAATTAAAGATGGCTACAATCCGGCAACATGGATGTTGGAAGTGACAACGATCGGTCAAGAACAGATGCTAGGGATTGATTTCAGTGACATATACAAGAAATCTGAACTCTACCAGTGAGTAACTTACTTGCCATCCTAGACATAGTCATTTGGAATCACATTAGATGGTCAAGGAAACATAGTTACTTTAAGTATGCTACAGATAAAGTAACTTGGCATACTACAGATAAATAGGTACGTACTAGATTTAGGCCCTGTTCGGAACTTCCCCACTCCGCGGAGTTGGGGGAGCTGGGTTTTGGCAGCTCGGGCAAATTAGGCTAAAGTGTGGTCCGCTCCGGGAGCGGAGTTAAAGGAGTGGAGAGAAACCGAACGCAGCCTTATTTATATGGTATGTCAAAACCTTAGAAGTTTGCTACAGGTAACTGAGCATACTAATACAACTAAGATATGATAACAAACTGAAGGACTACCCGGTTGTAACATACTAATGCTCTTTGACTTGGACTTAGATTTGCAAAGGCAGACTTCCAATAGGCCAGCTTTTTTTTCTGAAACGGTTTTTTCTTCTTCTAAGTGGACAATAGGCCAGCTTTCCTTTCTCCAATGCATTTTTGCTATGGCAGATGTAGATGTAATATTGGTATGTTACCTTTTGCAGGAGAAACAAGGCATTGATAAAGGAACTAAGCCAACCCGTGCCGGGTTCAACTGATCTGTATTTCCCTACCCAGTACTCGCAGTCTTCGGTCACACAATGCATGGCTTGCCTGTGGAAGCAGAACCTGTCATACTGGAGGAACCCTCCTTACAATGCCGTTAGGTTCCTTTTCACTACTGTGATTGCTCTCCTCTTCGGCACCATCTTCTGGGACCTTGGTGGCAAAATGTATGTCATGACACACACATCCTATATAGCAAGCAAGCAGCCAAGCTTTGAAACTTTATTTATCTCTTGCTTCTTATTCCAGGAGCCAGTCACAAGACTTGTTCAACGCCATGGGGTCAATGTATGCTGCAGTGCTGTTCATCGGTATTATGAACTGTACTTCGGTTCAACCAGTGGTGGCTGTGGAGAGGACAGTCTTTTACCGTGAAAGAGCAGCCGGCATGTACTCAGCATTCCCGTACGCATTTGGCCAGGTGAAAGTTGTTCTCCTATTATTCAAAGTTCCAGGTGCTCATGCTCTAAGCTGGTGGTTGCATTACTGAGAGTCAGAGTCTGATTAGTGTTAAAACTTCTCTATTGCAGGTTGTCATTGAACTCCCATACACACTTGCTCAGGCTACCGTATACGGAGTCATAGTTTACTCGATGATTGGGTTTGAGTGGACAGCTCCTAAATTCTTCTGGTACCTCTTCTTCATGTACTTCACGCTGCTCTACTTCACATTCTACGGCATGATGGCTGTTGGCTTGACACCCAACTACCACATCGCCTCAATCGTCTCGTCAGCATTCTACGCCATCTGGAATCTCTTCTCAGGTTTCATCATCCCCCGACCAGTAAGTGCCATCACCTTTGGCAGTCCACGTCTACTCCTTTTTTCAGCATTTCGTAGCTTAACTATTCCCCGTTTTACCATGAAACAATGTGCAGAAAGTTCCAATCTGGTGGAGATGGTATTGCTGGGTATGCCCCGTAGCGTGGACACTGTACGGGCTGGTTGTCTCACAGTTCGGCGATGTCACAACGCCGATGGAGGACGGCACTCCCGTGAAAGACTTTATAGAGGGCTACTTCGACTTCAAGCACAGCTGGTTAGGTTATGTTGCTACGGTGGTTGTGGCGTTCGCGGTGCTGTTTGCCTTCTTGTTCGGTTTTGCCATCATGAAGCTCAACTTCCAGAAGAGGTAGATGATGACGATATGAGGCATGTTCTAAAAAGAAATGCATTAGTTGCCCGCAAATATGAATCGATGTGTACATATCATTTGACCACATGGAATGTTTAGGTCCATTAGTTATCTTGTCCTGGTACTCCCTCCGTCCGAAAATACTTGTCATCAAAATGAATAAAAGGGGATGTATCTAGATGTATTTTAGTTCTAAATACATCCTTTTTCGTCCATTTTGATGACAAGTATTTTCGGACGGAAGGAGTACATCATAGAGGTCTATCTTTTGGAAACATTTTGCACCGCACGAATGCTTGTTTTAGTAAACAGAATATATTAATATCAAGACGATATCAAGTACACCTGGCTTCTGCAACAACTCAATACCACGAGCAACTTGAGACATTGATGATGCACACATCCAAATTATTACTACTCTATCTATCTACTACCCCTATAAAAGGAAGAAAGGGCGGAGAACCAAATCATCATATCCATTCGAAAAAAGTTCATATAACCCCCACAACTATCAATTTTGGGCCACATTACCCCCCCACGTCTAGAACCGGGATCTTAATCCCTTGAGCTTTCACAAACAAGTCAAAACACCCCCTGCGGCCCATTTTAGTGGTTTCAGAGGGCGGTTTTGCCAACGTGGCGCCTGACGCGTGGGACCGGCATGCCAGGTAGGATCTGGGAGGGTTGGGTGCGGTGTAAATCCCCCCTTGCGCCTCGAACCGGTTCGACCCAGCCAGCCTCTTCGTCTGCTTCGACCCCCAGCCTCTTCGTCTTCGCCGCCCCCTCAGTTCTCTCTCCCCGACGACGACGGCGGCAGGAGGGACGGCGATCGGCGACATGAACTGAGCGCCCCGAGCCGACGGCACGTGCAGGTTTGTAAACGCATCTGATTTTGTCTGAGAAGTGAACCACCATGTGTTCGATTTCTCTGTTCTAGTTAGGGTTTTGGGGGTTTTGGGGGATTTCAAAATCAACCCAGATGGTCGTCTTCTTGTTGTTTTCATGCATTCAGCGGTCCATGTGGTTAGTGCGGTCGTGCTGGATAGCCATGGTTTAGGGTTCGTTGATTTATGGCTGATTCGGTTTGAACTGAACTGAAAGGGGGGATTTTGATTCAGAGATATTTTTTTTCATAGGTTTGAGCCATGGATCCGCTGGACTATCTCTGCATCAGGTTTCATTTCAGAGGACAGTTTGAACATGATGGAACAGAGTGGCAGTATGTGAATGGAAGTCAAGGCCTTTCAACAGTACAACACCACAAAATTAGCCTTGAAGAACTGAAGAAAAAACTTGCAGAGCATGTGCCTTGTTCAGATAAGCAACTGCAGGAAACAAATTTACATTGGAAGTTCCCTGGGATGATTAGAGATGGCCAAATGAATAGTGCCCTGGTGATGTTGCATGACAAAAAATCTGTCCTGGAGATGGCCAAACATGTCACTGATGCAGGGGTCATGGACATTTATGCTAACATTCCTGATGATTTTGTAGCACAAGAAGCTAGTGAATGGGAGGAAGAATATGCAGTAGATATAGGGGAAGGTAGTTGTGATGTTGATTCAGAGGAGGAGATGCACCAAGTGCCAGAACAGGAGCAGCAGCAAGTTTCAGAGGATAATAGACAACAGGAAAGACAGGAGATGCATCAAATGGCATATAATTTAGAGGAGGAGGAGATGCACCAAGTGCCAGAACAGGAGCAGCGGCAAGAACACCAACCAGATTGGCAGTGGTCAAACAATTTCTACCAGTCAGCCAGTAATCGTAAGTTACCAGTTAACAAAGGTCCCATACAAAATCATGACAGAGGAAAATCAGTTCAAAATGAGGATAGTGGTATTGATAGTTCAACATCTGATAGTGACTATGTTGTCCCTCCAGCAGAGAGTAATAGTTCAGCATCTGATGATGAAGTGTTGGAGTTGAGAAAATATGCAAAAGAGTTGAAGCAGAAAGTGAGAAAGAAGATGCTGAGAGAAGATGAGGGGAAATCTTGCAAAGTGCCTGATGATTTTGTTGTGCCTAAAACAGGTAAGCTAGATGATTCAGATGGAGAAGGCACACCCCATTTTGATAGTGATGATGATCTGTCATATGATGAGGGCAGTGATGTAGAGGTCACTGAAGTGAGGAGGAGGAAGACAACACACAGAGTGTTTGATGGCACTAGTGAGAAACCTGAATTTGATGTTGGAATGGCATTCACTGACAGTAGGGAATTCAAGCAGGCTTTGGTTAAATATGGGCTAGTTAATTTCCACCACCTAAGATTCCCTAAAGATGAGAAGAAGAGGGTCAGTGCACAGTGCTCTTGGCCTGGATGTCCTTGGAGCATCTATGGATCAATTAGCAGCAGGTCTGATTGGCTACAAGTTGTGAGGTACAACAATGAGCACACATGCATTCCTAGGAGGGACAACAAGCTGGTTACTAGCACAGTTATTGCAAAAAAATATTTCAGGCAGATTAGGGACAATCCTACTTGGAGGGTGGAGAAAATGCAAGAGGCAGTACTTGAGGATTTGCTAGCTGATGTGAATCTCTCAAAGTGCAAAAGGGCTAAAAAGCTTGTCATGGCAAAGCTCACTGATATGACCAATGGTGAGTACTCTAGAGTGTTTGACTACCACCTAGAATTAGTTAGAAGCAATCCAGGGAGCACTGTAGCTGTTTGTTTAGATCCAGACATTCATGACAAGCCAGTCTTTCAGAGAATGTATGTGTGCCTTGAGGGTTGCAAAAAAGGGTTTCTAGCTGGATGCAGAAGAGTGGTGGGATTAGATGGCTGCTTTCTGAAAGGGGCAGTAACAGGGCAAATTTTGTCTGCTATTGGCAGAGATGCTAATAATCAGATGTACCCACTTGCTTGGGCCACAGTTGAGGTTGAAAGCTATGAGTCATGGTATTGGTTTCTCTCACTTCTCCAAAAGGACCTGCAGATAAGCAATCATGGTGATGGATGGGTTTTCTTATCTGATCAACAGAAGGTATGTGCTGAATGTTTTCATATGTTCATGGTAGGTAGAGTCATGTTAGCTGGGCTCTTTATGGTCGACTCATCGGCCTCGACTGTACATGCATGTCAGGTAGAGTCATGTTAGGTGGGCTCTTTATGGTCGATTATGGTCGACTCATTGTTCGTCTTCTCATTGCTATTAAACTGCAGGGTCTTATCAGGTCTGTTAATGAAATTATTCCTGAAGCGGAGCACAGAATGTGTGCCAGACATATATATGCAAATTGGAGGAAGCAACATAGGGAGAAGAAATTGCAGAAAATGTTTTGGGCATGTGCCAAGTCCTCTGATAGGAGTCAGTTCAACTACAACAAAGCCAAATTAGCACAGAAAAGTCCAGAAGGAGCTAGAGATATTATGAACACTGCACCAGAACACTGGAGTAGAGCATACTTCAGACTAGGCTCATGGTGTGATTCAGTTGAGAATAATATGTGTGAATCATTCAACAATGCAATTATGAGGTCAAGGTTTTACCCTGTCATCACATCACATGAGATCATTAGAAAGAAGGTGATGGCACGGATACAAGAAAACAGGGGCAAATCAGCAACATGGAGTGGAACCATTTGCCCAAACATTTTCAAGAAGTTGAAGTTGAACATCAAGAGGTCAGCTAATTGCCAGGTGCTTTGGAATGGAAAAGAAGGTTTTGAAGTACAATAAGGAGAACATAGGAGGTACACATTCAACTTGGAAAAGTGGCAGTGCTCTTGCAGATACTGGGAACTATCAGGTTTGCCTTGCAGCCATGCCATAAGTGCAATCTACACTTGTGGCAAAAAGATAGATGATTTCATTGCACCATGCTATCTTATCAGTGAGTACAACAAGATATATGATCATGTTTTGCAACCAGTTGAGGGGAAAGAGAATTGGCCAGTATCAGAAAATCCAAAGCCACATCCACCTCCTCAGAGGGTAATGCCAGGAAGAAAGAAGACAAAAAGAAGAAAAGAGGAGGGTGAAGAAACTAAAAATGGAAAGCTGACAAAGAAGGGCTGTAGAATAACATGCTCTTTATGTGGAAATTTTGATCATAACAAAAGGAAATGTCTTCAGAATCCAGAAGCTGGAAAGAAAGCCAATGGGAGCTACACCAGAGCAGCAAAAAGAATAAGGAAAAGGCAGCAAAAGGAAAGCACTGAGGTGGTATCTTCTCTTTGTCATGTTTCTCTTTCTTTCTTCACAATATTTACTAATTTACTTTTCTTTTTCATTTCTTAGATGGCACAGGAACAATCATCAAGGAAGAAGAAGCAACAGTGTCCAGTGGCACCACCTCCAGGAGCAACATCTTCTCAGCCAGCTCCTACAACTCAAACATCACATGCTCCAGCACAGCAGAGACAAGTTCGCAAAGGAAAGAAGAGTATAAAGAAAACAACACCAGGAACATCTTCTCAGCCAAGAGCATCTTCTCAGCCAAGAACATCTCAGCCAAGAGCATCTTCACATCTAGCAACATCTCAGCCAGGAGCATCTTCACATCCAGCAACATCTTTCCAGCCAAGAACATCTTGTCAACCAATAACATCTTCTCAGCCAGGAGCATCTTCACAATCAGGAGCATCTTCTCAAGTGCCACAGAATGACAGGCTCTATTGGCTTATAACTGGAACTGTTAGAAAGTGAAACAAATGATTGGCATTGATGTGTAACATCAGCTATTAAGTATGTGCTTTTGTTGATGTAAAGCATCAAAAGAAAATCATGTCTGGATAGTTAAGACTTCAGAGCTAAGCTATTTTGTGAACTGCTGTTATGTCAGACTATATAGTGAGAAGTACTATTTATATTCATGTGCAATGCATCTTTGTTGCATAGTTTTGTCATTACCAAACTGTACATTGCTGTCAGAACATTGTACATTCAGGGGAAATGCTGTCCAACTGCATTGGGGGCGCAGGGGGGATTTAGAACGCACCCAGCCCTCCCAGATCCTACCTGGCATCCTGGTACCACGCGTCAGATGCCACGTTGGCAAAACCGCCCTCTGAAACCACTAAAATGGGCCGCAGGGGGTGTTTTGACTTGTTTGTGAAAGTTCAGGGGATTAAGATCCCGGTTTTAGACGTGGGGGGTAATGTGGCCCAAAATTGATAGTTGTGGGGGTTATATGAACTTTTTTCTTTCTATCCATTCAAACCTGCAATCTAATGATCTACCTTGCTTCAAAACATCAAACATGTTTTATGCTTTAATTACCCACCATGTCATTGGATTACAATCATCACAAACACGTCCGGTCAAAAAAAAGCGCCCTCCCGCGACCACGCCCTCGGGCAGTTTGGCCCCTGCCCGACCTCTTCCCCCACATACTCCCCGCCAGCCACCGTCGCCTCCGTCTGCACGCCGCCGGACCGCCACGCCCACTCTCCAGCCGCTCGGCCGCCCCGTTCACGCGCCGCCCCGTCCGGCCCCTCCCCGCCCCGTCCACAACGCGCCCGCCCAGACGAGAGCTGAGCCGTCAGGGCCGCCGCGCCCAGCCGAGCCGTCAGGGCCGCCGGCGTGCCGCCCGGTCCGCCGTCGCCGCCATCCCTCCTCCACGCACTGCCGCCTCCACCGAGGAAGAGATGCCCCGCGAAGGGGAAGTCCCTCCAGGGACGGCGCAGTCGGCAAGCGCCGCGTAGGCGTCGGCGAGGACATGGGCGAGGGAGGTGGCCCTGTTGTGCGCGGCGGGGAGGCAGATGCCGACCGCGTGTCTCCTCTCTGAAGGGGTGTGCCTGCATCCGATGGTGAGGGACCCTAGCTCCACACCCTTTTGCCGTTGATGAATGAAACCTGCAGGTACATCTCTTTCTTTCTCTGATCTACTTTTCCTCTCTCATATACACAGTTCTGCACCTTCTCTGCCACTAACACGATGGAATGAAGCATCTTGCCTGATGTCTTTGTTTAGTTTCTGTAGGTGAAGGTTCTGAAGTGTGAGCTCTGAAGTTCTTCCCCACGCGGTCCCATACTGTCGCATCATAGGTAATTGACTGCCTGCTTTTCTAATGCTTGTGTTTTTAGTAGACTGCTGGTGTATCCTGTCATTCTGTGTATGTTGCAAACGGGAAACTAGAAGATTTTTTGATGGGATTTCCCGCTTACCTTCCATGGGAGCTTCAGTTGGATTGCTGATGTTGCCACTAGATTCATTTGTGCAAAGAAATCTGGAACACAGAAGATGGCAATTGCATGTTGTGCACGGACTAATTGGCTGGTCATTCTGGGGGTATATGCTACTGTTTTTCAAGGTACACTCAGTGTTTATTAGCATCGAGTTACATGGTAGACATGACAGGAGAAATAAATTGATATTTTCGATAAATAAACGAGAAATAAATTGATAGGAACTCTCTGTGTGTCCTCTCCAGATTAGGAGGGCACGGAGAGACACAGAATCGAGAAATGAGTCCTCTCTAGATAGATTAGCAGTATTGTTAGGCTGGACAGCTCTGAATGTTGACCGCAGATTCACACGGATTCCGCTATCTTCACACTATGGATTCTGCTATCGATTCACACGGTGTTTGACTTGCTTGTTTCATCCAGATTTCACACTATCTTGCATAAATCCAGTTCTGATTTTGTACATAATCATTAACATTTTAGGCTTTCAGGAGCCGTAAAACCAGTTGCCACTTTCCAGATTGTTGACATTAGAGGTAGGATCAATGGGGTGATTAGTACTTACAGCAGCCGGTGAAAATCAACGACATTACTGAATCATTGAAGCTTCTTGGTAGTTCCCAGGTTATAAATTCCTATGATTTCAGATGTACATCAGTCCAGGAATGCAGCAGCCAGAACAATGGACAATGATGGTACTATGAGTGGCTAGGTATTGACCTACTGGGTCAAGTTGCTGGTGACTCTATGAGGTGTGCAAAATCTGGATCTGCGAATCCCCCTAGTTGCCTTGGGGGATAGATGTTGCAAATAGGTCAAGGTTAGTTATATTTCTTCTTTGCCACTTTATCTGGATAATCATCTCTAGCCAGATCACTTAAGACGATATAATCTGCTATTTACTTTTTATGTGGTTTCAACATGAGCAAGATCACTTTAAGACAATGGAGAATGCTATTTTTCTGCCGACTGTCAGTTAGCGATAGGCACATACGATCGCTTCCGCCTGTTTTTTTCCTTCGATCTTTCTTTACGATCGCTCCCGCTCCCGCCCGCTGTCGATCCACAATCCCCGCATGTCTCGCTCGTCCCCGCTCGAGCCTTTTTTGGGCTGTCTTTTTTTTTAATTTCGGTAAAAAAAATAGGAGTGCTGGGGGAGTCGAACCTGGGATCTAATAGATCCAGCGATATTAGGAACCTAGCAGCAACCACCTAAGCAAACTCTATGTTGTGATTTGATTCTTGTTACGTACTTTTCATACCTTTATGTTGAGGTAGACTTTTCTACTCACAGATCTGATCGAGTGTTATTCTGCTGTTGTTTTCGGTTTTTCTTACAAACTTTTTACCAAAAAATATACAAAACATACATTTTTATCAAAAATAAATTAGAGATGTGAGTTGAGCTCACGATTTAACATATAAGACTAGACTCTTGTACTCTTTGTACATAGATATGAGCTGAGTTCATGGTCTTAACATGTTAATTTATTCACCGCAACCTTGATAACTTACGTACAAATATTGTAGAAACCTCGATCAGGTGAAAAACCATTTTTGAAACACATCCCGATAACTCGTGTGAAAATAGCATGATAATATAAGTACCGTATACATGATAACTTTGGTCCAGTGGGGGAGTGTTGTTTGACGATAATTTATGTGTAAATAGCATGGTAACTCACGCATAACAAACTTGATCACTTATATACAAACACCGTGATAACTTTTGTACAAACATCCTTATAGCGTGCTAGTGGTCCGGCCCACGAAAACGACTTGTTTTTGGCGAGATATGGATCTCATAACTTGATGAACAAATATTATGTTAACTTTGACCCAGAAAAAAGTTGCTTAAATATACTCCGGCATCTTCAGTGGTACGTAATACTCACGGTATTTTTGACCCGGCAGAAAATAGTGGTTAAATACACAACTTGATGACTTCAATATAAATAGCATGGAAATATGCGCACCATAGACCAGATAACTTAGGGGCACAGACAATGTGATAACTTTGACCTGGGATTTTTCTTTCTTTAAATCATATCTTCAATTACTTATGTGTAAAATAATATGGTAATATACGCATCGCTTACCTGATAACTTAGGTCCAAACACCACGGTAATTTTTATCCGGGAAAAAAATGTTGAAGATACATCCGCAATAACTTCTGTATAAATAGCATGATAATATATGACAACAAACCTGATAACTTAGGTACAAATAGCCTGATAACTTTAATCTGAGGAAAAAAAGGTTGTTTAAAATGTAACTCCGGTAACTTTTGTGTGCCCACACCTCTGATAACTTATGTACAAAACACCATAGTAACTTTTTATTTGGGCGAAAATATTTGTTGTGCGTGAGTTATCATGGTGTTTGTGCGTGAGTTATCATGTTCGTGCGTATACATTATCATGCTCTTTACAAAAAAGTTACCGGGGTATGTTACAACAACTTTTTTTCTTCGGGCAAAAAGTTAAGCAGTGTTTGTGAGTGAGTTAACAGGTTTGTGGCTTATATATTACCATGCTCTTTATAAAGAAATTATTGGGATTTGTTACAAAAAAAAAAAATCATGTGGTCAGAAAATTTACCATAGTGTGTTGTGCGTGAGTTATCAGATTCATGGCGTAATAAATTATCATGCTCTTTTTCCAGATAAGTTATCGGGGTGTGTTACAACAACACTTTTTCTTCACAGTTACCACAGAGATTTGTGAGTGAGTTATCAGGTTCGTGGCGTATAATTACCATGCTCTTTTACAGATAAGTTATCGAGGTGTATTGTTACAACATTTTACTTAGGGTCAAAAGGTTACAGCGGCGCGCGAGTTATCAGGTCTGTGATGCTTGGATTGCCATGTACAAAAGGAAAGGAAATTTGGTAAATAAAAAAGAAAGAAAGAAAAACAGCTTGTTTTTCTGGTCGTGTATGTAGAAGTACAAATATTTATTGGCATTCTATGTAATCACAACTTGAAACTAGACCAGATGGATATGACAAGCGATCTTGAATCAAGAGGTAGTGAGTTCAACTCCCACCTCATACCACTTTTTACCATGTTATGTTTTTTCTACCACGCTAGGAAATAAAAAGAAGCGGGATGGGATCGAGAAAGAAGGATGTGCGCCAGAAAAACCGCACGGGATTTCAGATCTGTTTACCACAGTCCGGTATAAATATTATCCAACCTAAATTATAGCCAGAATTTAAGCTAGTTCAGTTGGTTGTGAACAGCTATGGTGAACCGTAGGTATTGTGTTCGAGTCCCCATTTTGTACATTTTTTTACCACGCCAGAAAAAAAACGGGGGAAGGGAGGGGAACGAACCGGGGAGCGGGAGAAGCGATCGTGCGGATCTGTCGCTAACCACCAGTCGACTGGTGGTTAGCACAGTCACAATATATATTCAGCCACCCATGTGATATTTACTTTCTATGCGTTTTAGCATGTTCACACTCTTTAGAAGTACGCAAATGGGCAGATTTTGATTTGACAACTTGCTGTCTTAATTGTTCTGGCTGAATATTGGATTCCTGGCCCTTATGTTATCTACCTGTCATATGTTTCTGGCTGGATGTCTACTGCTTCTCTCAAGGACATGTTAGTTTCGATCGACACTATATATATCTACATAACAGTTTCAATTGGATCACATAACATTCTTTTCCCTGCAATATTACATGGTTAATTGGACTTGAATTAGCTGTGTGGTTCATGTGCACATTGTGCTTGGTTAACCATTCAGTTATCACAAATCGATGGGATAAACACAAAGTATGCACTTCCATCTATCCTTCTGATCATATTGGTATCAAGTGGTATTAAAAGTCTGAAACTGCAGGCACGTAGTTTAGGTTGTTCATACAATAATCTGCATTAGGACGTGTTTGTAAAATCAACACCAGTAGTTGTTCCTTTAGGTTGCTAGAAATCCTTCTGGCTACATCACTATTTCTGTCACAAACTGTAATAATTTGGTTTTTTGTCTCGGTATGGATAGTCAAATTGTACGAGTAGTTGTAGAAGGAATGCAGACCCTTAATCTAACAGCGATTTGTTTCGGTATAGACAGTAAAATTGTTTGATTAGTAAGTTTGTAGAAAAAATGTAGTCCCTTAATCTAATAGCGATTTGACTTTTTATGTGACACATAACATTCCTGTAACTGTAAAGACACCTCCAGATGTTGTGATTCTGCAAATTATCTAGGACATGCTTATGCTTTTGCAATACCTCTCTGATTATCTATGAATCTGCAAAAGTGCTAGCTGCCATAATTAATGTTCGATTGTTAACTCCAAACATGATATCACTATCGCATTACACATGTATGTTTTTTTCCCATAAAAGGCAAACTAATATACAAGTTTACCTATAGCTGATATGCTGTATTGGAAGTAATAGTGTGAGGGCAGCCAGGCAAGTTTCTGTATGGGTGACAGGTTCCGGTGGACAGAGGTGATCTGGACCATTGTATGTAATGAGTACTCTGATGTTTGATCAACCCATTACCTCAAAAAAATATTTTTGTATTTATAGTCGAAAAGCAGTAGTAGTGTCAGCCTATAATGCATCCACTAATTACCTATCTAGATAGCCAATGCAAATTACTAAGCAGGTTGCATTCGAATCTGGCATGTGAATTCATAGATGGAGACAAAACAAGTCGTGCATGGATGGCCGTAGAGGAGCAAACCCAGGCTATGCATTACTATTTGTACCTAGCATTTTCTGGTTTTGTTTCTTAGAAGCGCAATAATTTATTTTCCAAAAGCTTTACTTGTTAACCTGTGTATGGTGTTTGCAGGGAAAACACAGGTTTACAAAAACCCTTTTTGAAGCGTGCATACATGGCTGTAATTTTCTTATGCTTGCTTTATAAGGAACTATCTGATTTTTCTGATATGTATTTCAAACAATTATTGGGATCTACCTTTTATATCAACACTATAATATTTGAACTTATATTTTCAGATATTTCATTTTTCGCATGAGCTAAGGCACAATTTTTTGCATGATGTTCCGTGCATCTGGATTGCATTTAACTCACAATAATAGATGGAGGCATATAGGAAATTTGGGATTGCCAATAATTACATCGTCTTCCAAAATCTTACCGACAACTAGAATGGCTCTTTGTATACCTTTAGCAATGATTTATCTCATGGATTTTTATCATCTTTGTCCACTCCGTCTGCCCTTAGGATGGCTCGTTTTTGCGCTATTTGCTATAATTCCTCCTGCTTGCTGCCTGTTGCCAACAGTGGTGTGCTTGAATTGGGAGGCGGAGGTAGAGAGTGGACACCAAAGAAGAAGAATTTAAAGGGACAAAGAGAAGTCAACAATGATGGCTCTTGCCGCAAAGTCTGATTTATTGTTTAAAAAAATGGGAGGTTTGATTTAATTTAACTTGTTGTTATTACTGAAAAAGGATCACAATGTCGAATCAACCATTGTTATGGGCTTTTAGTAGGACGGTGTTGGTTACTTTGTCTTTGTTCTCGGACAATCAACCCACAATCCAGGTTTGTAAGTGACTAAAAAACAATCCGCTTCTGAATTGGGAGCTCCACCCCATATCTCTTTCCCGACACCCAGCACAGCCGGTCCTCGTCTGACTTTTGGCACTGTCAGCCCTCCTTGCTGACTTCCGGCCTTTCCCTGAGCTGCGGCCACCCCCGTGCCATTGCAGTTTCCATCTAGGACAATCATAGCTTTCTTGAGCTCCGTCATCCGTTTGCATGCCAACTGTTCGGCCAATTGACCCAACAGACCGGTGGTAATTTTCTGTTTTTTATTTCATGTTCCATTTAATACTGACGTTATCATGACCACAACCACTGGACAAGACTAATATTATGAGGAAGGCATCAATAGCGTTCCCATCGAATGGGTTGTGCCGCTCTGTTTTGACCTGTATTTCTAGGGCTCTACCACGCTAAGCCTAGAAGGTATGCAACTGGTTATCCTACCTCCCTTCTTTCAAAGAAATTGGTTATCCAACCTCTATCCATGACAATGTCCATTTTCTTTTGGTAGTGATGATCTGCATCAAGTTTCTGTTTGTAGTAAAATATATATACCCTTTGTTGCGTTCATTTCTTAGTGTCAGTTGACTTCTCAAGTGTCTTCCAGTGTGAGATTTAATGTTTTGAGTATATTTTAATTTTTGGATGCGATGAATTATCCAAGTGACTAATATTTTAGCAGTTTGTGGCAATGCTAATAAAGGATTTCAATTTTCAAGTTATGTAAATTACATCCAAAATTCTGGGACCTTGTGATTGAATCGAATACTAAAAAGAATCTATGAGGTACAGTAAGTATGCTATGGAGCTAAAGTGCAGCCCTGTATCTGTTAGTTAGAAGATTTTCTTGTGACATGTGTTACATTCTATTTTCTTGACATAGTTATTTCTTCTTGATGTGCACTTGTGTTGCCATAAATTGAATAATTGTCACTTTTTTCCGCGGCTGTCATGGATACAATTCAAGGACTTCTAGACATCATTATATATTTTCTTAACTTGCTTTTATGCTGAGTATGTTTGCTGTCTTGTCAACTGTTGGAGAGGAGCAGTGTCTATGATGAAGAATAAAATTTGAATTTGGAAGGAGCCTTTGTAATCTCTTGTTAACAAGTATGCAACATCTGTTTACAGTTCATTAAGAATGATATTTACCAATACACTGGCAGCATATACCTTATATACTTATAAGTTCTTATGTGCTATCTCCATCCCTAGAATTTATGTATCAATTCTGCAATTTCTTGGCATTGCTGCTTTGGGAATATTGACTTGGAGCTTTTGCTGAATGGTATTGTACTCCAGAAGCTAGAGTTTGAAAGGTATGTCCTGGTGCTCCTCACTTTCTGGGATGATCAATCACCTATTATACATGGCGACCTACACAGGACGAGCCCAAGCAAGCATCTTGCTTGATTTCACGAGGAAGTTAGCTAGCTATGTATACCAAGCTAGCTGATCAAAAGGCACACAATCAGTGTATGCACGCAAGAGTTGTTGGCAGCTAAAATCATGAAGCAACGGACTGACAAATCGTGGCCAACATACAAGCAGGCGAAGATAGCCAATGTATTTGCATGTTTTCTTGACTTAGACTGCAATGCAGTTAGTTTCCATGAAATAAATTATTTTGCCATCTGGTCTTTAGATACAGACATCCAGTAGATTAAATATATAGACTTCGGCACATACTTCAAATTTTGAGAGGTAACCAAAATAGTTGACACAACTTTGGGAGACAAACAAAATAGTTTTACTTGAAGCTCCTTTTCTTTTGAAATCATAATCTGATGTTCCAATAAAAGAGGATACTTTTGCAACATGTGCATTTTTTAGACGTTCTGTTGAAATAGAGTACATGGACGTGTTGTTGTGTGTGGGAGATGAGGGTGTGTATGTTTGGCACAGAGATGTATTTTATTTTTCTCCCGTTGCAACGCATGGGCATATTTTACTAGTTGCTAGAAGGAGAAAAGAACAAAAAAAAAAAACAAGATCTTAGTTGCAACAACTCAATACCACGACCAACTTGAGACATTGATGATGCACACATCCAAATTATTACTAGAAGGAGAAAAGAACAAAAAAACCAAGATCTTAGGCATGTAGTAACCAAAGACATCAACCACTACGGTGATCCACAAGCTGTTACTTTCTTCAGAGCCTTTAAAGACGGACTTGGATCCATCACTCCTACCCGCAATCCTTTGCAACTTCACAACCTGGTCTTAAGCACTGATGATTTACATGATCTGGAAGTTCCTTTCAACAGAGAGGAGATTGATTTGGTTACTGAACAGATGCCTGCTGACGAAGCCCTTGGACCAGATGGTTTCACAAAAGTTATCAAAGCTTGTTGGCACATTGGACTATCAGGGTCATATCAATATGGAGAGCATCAATTATTTCTTAATCACTATGATCCCTAAGAAAGATAACCCTCTCCTCCCAGGGGACTTCACACCTATCTCACTTCTCAACTGCGTACTGAAAATTCTCACCAAACTTCTGGCCAACAGAGTGCAAAGGACCATTCTTAAATTGGTGCATAAAAATCAATATGAATTTCTGCATAGCAAAAGCATCCAAGATTGTCTGGCATGGGCTTTTGAATATGTGCATCAATGCCATCACTCAAAGATTGAAATGGTGATTTTGAAAAGGCATTTGATCTGCTTGACCATAACACTACCATGGAACTACTTACCGCCAAAGGATTTGGACAAAGGTGGATGACATGGATTAGTATGATTTCGGACACTGGTATCTCTTCTGTACTGCCTAATGGTAACGGAAAACCTGGAAAACAATTTTTGTGCACGCGAGGTGTCAGACAAGGATATCCACTTTCACACCTCCTACAGTCTATTTTGAATGAACACATGCACACTCATTTGGCAGACTCCCCTTTAAGACATACATCTTGTCATCATCCAATTATTCAGTATGCATATGACACATAGATTATTCTCCCTGCTAAAGATGAGGGCATTTTACATGGAAAAAACCTTCTGAAATATTATGCTGATTATACTGGTTGAAGGTCAACTATTACAAATCTTTGTTGGTGCCCGTTAATCTCTTTGCACAAAGAAGTTATACTGATTAATCTTTCTGGACGATTTGCTTGAGTTTCAAGGGGGTAAATGATGAGGAAATCAATACCATTGTTACACCCACAACCCTTGCTGCTATACATACTGGACCAATTACTAGAGCTCGCGCACGCCAACTAAATTACCAGGTACTTTCGTTTCTTGGTAATGATTCTAATGTTCATGAGAATATGATGCTGCCTAAATTGGATACATTTGTTTTGCTTACAAATGAAGGGCCTAGCTTGGAGAAGGATGAACATTGGAGCAAGAACAAGCATGGAGATGATGGCATGCGCAAGGGGAACAAGAACGGAGTTACAAGTGATGATTTCAGGACTTTGAAGCCACCATAACGGGTGCATGAAGTCTTGGACGAAATATACAAGATGCCACTTCATAAATTTCGTCCCGAGGCTATTCTAGGTGATGCGTGACCTTATTATTGGGCCAGGCCCATGTAATTTCGAAATACATAAGTATAGGCTATTTTTAGAGTCTGTATGTGTGGGGAAACAAGAGATTGGGTTGATTTCGGACCCCTCCACCAAGGGCCACGAAATCCCCCCACCCCTCTTCCTCCATATATACAGCCCTTAGGGCATCGTTTAGACTTTGGGTTTTGTTTAGATTAAAGTTCGCCATAGCTGCAACTTCGCGTACTTCGTTTGTGTTCAACGACCAGACAAAGGTGTCACAGAACCCCACCTTGATCAATAAAGTTTTCCTCTTATATTCGCAATATCCAGATTGCAATCTTAGTTTCTTGCTTGTTCTTCGTTTGCCTGCAGGAAACAGACCTTCGTGGTGAGGTTGATCGTGCTCCGCCGTGGTCAATAACCTCTTGGAGTTGGTTTACCGATTGCTAAGGCGCGACGTCCTCGCACGTTCGTAGTCGGATCGTCAAAGTCGACTTTCTCCAAAATGATAGCCACCATCTCATCGAAAGACGGGACACATTTGCCTCTATCAAGTGGTATCAGATTTCCAGGTTGCTCGGTGAGATTTTACAGTTTATCGTAGTTTAGATCGAGTCCGTTCTTCATACCTACAGTCCACGAAAAATCCACAAAAAAAATTAGGGTTAGTTCATCATATCCGAACCAATCTGAGCCTTTGCATAATCTTTTTAGGGTTTTGCTTTGTTGAATTTGCGGTTGCATCGTCGTGTCAAGTTGCTGGTCTTAGCGTCTAGTCTTTTAGAGTTTCGAGTTCTGGTCATAAGTTGTCACGCCGCCACCGCACCATCATCATCGCCCCTGCCACCTACCACCACCGCTCCGAATCCGTATCCATATACCACCACCAATCCGTATCCATATACCACCACCGATCCAGATCCATATACTACCACCGCTACCACCACCGCTGCCATATACCACCACCATATATCCACCACCAATCCGAGTTCCTTGCATATTAGGTTTGTTTTCGAGTTCCATCTAATTTCCGATTCGTGTTTCCTTGCCTGAGTAGGTTTTGAAAAAAAAGAGTCTGGAAACCACCCTCCATTTAGGCCCAAAATTTCCAAAAATGCACTTGACAAAAAAATTTCTGGCTATCCTATTTTAGGTGTTTCTAAACGTATTGAGACAGTCGCCGTTATAGAAAGTTTTTTTTGACCCGTTTCCAGTTTTTGGGTCCGGGCAGTCGAAAAAAAATTTGGTCGAAAAAATTTCGTGCCTATCCTGTTATCTTGACTTGGGAAGAGTTTTGAGACACTCGCCATTATAGTGATTTTCAAAAAAAGGAGCGCAAAAAAAAATTAGCGCAAAAAAAAAGAGCGCAAAAAAAAAGAGTGAATTTTTTTAGAGTGTGCTTCTCCCTTGTTTCCGTGCAGCGTCGTGATTTTGTTAGTGTTCTAGGCTCGCGTCTCTAGCACAGTCTAGCCTAGGAACATCACAATACCGTTATTGAGCATTTATTCAACTTTGCATCTCTGAATTGATTATTGCTGACCCTTTTTTGCTACCATATTATAAGCCTTCCCAGCTCCACATACATCTACGTCGTGCGTTTGACTCTCCCTGGTAATCGCTCCAGATGTGCCTTTTGTTTGGGGTACCGCACAGGAAGAAGCCTTCACGGTGTTGAAAGATAAGTTGACACATGCTCCTTTACTCCAACTTCCTGATTTTAATAAGACATTTGAGCTTGAATGTGATGCTAGTGAAATTGGATTAGGAGGTGTGTTATTACAAGATGGCAAATCTGTTGCATATTTTTCTGAAAAATTGAGTGGGCCTAGTCTGAATTATTCTACTTATGATAAAGAATTATATGCTCTTGTTCGGACTTTAGAAACATGGCAACATTATTTATGGCCCAAAGAATTTGTTATACATTCTGATCATGAATCTTTGAAACATATTAAAAGTCAAGCTAAACTGAATCGTAGACATGCTAAATGGGTTGAATTCATTGAGACTTTCCCTTATGTCATTAAACACAAGAAGGGTAAAGAAAATGTTATTGCTGATGCATTGTCTCATCGCTATACTATGCTTTCACAACTTGACTTCAAAATATTTGGTTTGGAGACCATCAAAGATCAATATGTGCATGATGCTGATTTTAAAGATGTATTGCAGAATTGTAAAGAAGGAAGAACATGGAACAAGTTCGTCGCTAATGATGGATTTGTGTTCCGTGCTAACAAGCTATGCATTCCAGCTAGTTCCGTTCGTCTTTTGTTGTTGCAGGAGGCGCATGGAGGAGGACTAATGGGACACTTTGGCATGAAGAAGACAGAGGATGTACTTGCTACACATTTCTTTTGGCCAAAGATGAGACGGGATGTTGAGCGCTTTGTTGCTCGCTGCACTACATGTCAAAAAGCTAAGTCACGACTCAATCCTCATGGTTTATATATGCCTTTGCCAGTTCCTAGTGTTCCTTGGGAGGATATATCTATGGACTTTGTTTTAGGTTTACCTCGAACAAAGAAGGGGAGGGATAGCATATTTGTTGTCGTGGATAGATTCTCGAAAATGGCACACTTTATACCATGTCATAAAAGCGATGATGCTGTTAATGTTGCTGATTTGTTCTTTCGTGAAATTATTCGCTTGCATGGTGTGCCAAATACTATTGTTTCAGATCGTAATACTAAATTTCTTAGCCACTTTTGGAGATGTTTATGGGCTAAGTTGGGGACTAAACTACTTTTTAGTACTACTTATCACCCCCAAACTGATGGTCAAACTGAAGTAGTCAATAGAACATTGTCTACTATGCTTAGGGCTGTTTTGAAGAATAATAAGAAAATGTGGGAAGAATGCTTGCCTCATATTAAATTTGCTTATAATCGTTCGTTGCATTCTACTACTAAGATGTGCCCTTTTGAAATTGTGTATGGTTTCCTACCTCGTGCACCTATTGATTTGTTGCCTCTTCCATCTCCGGAGAAGGTTAATTTTGATGCTAAACAACATGCTGAATTGATTTTAAAAATGCATGAGTTAACTAAGGAAAACATTGAGCGTATGAATGTTAAATATAAACTTGCTGGAGATAAGGGTAGAAAACATGTTGTGTTTGCACCTGGAGATCTTGTTTGGTTACATTTGCGTAAGGATAAATTTCCTGATTTGCGCAAATCAAAGCTAATGCCACGTGCTGATGGTCCCTTTAAGGTGTTGGCGAAAATAAATGATAATGCATATAAACTTGAGCTGCCTGCAGATTTTGGGGTTAGTACCACTTTTAACATTGCAGATTTGAAGCCTTATTTGGGTGAGGAAGATGAACTTCCGTCGAGGACGACTTCATTTCAAGAAGGGGAGGATGATGAGGACATCAATACCATTGTTACACCCACAACCCCTGCTGCTATACATACTGGACCAATTACTAGAGCTCGCGCACGCCAACTAAATTACCAGGTACTTTCGTTTCTTGGTAATGATTCTAATGTTCATGAGAATATGATGCTGCCTAAATTGAATACATTTGTTTTGCTTACAAATGAAGGGCCTAGCTTGGAGAAGGATGAACATTGGAGCAAGAACAAGCATGGAGATGATGACATGCGCAAGGGGAACAAGAACGGAGTTACAAATGATGATTTCAGGACTTTGAAGCCACCATAATGGGTGCATGAAGCCTTGGACGAAATATACAAGATGCCACTTCATAAATTTCGTCCCGAGGCTATTCTAGGTGCTGCGTCACCTTATTATTGGGCCAGGCCCATGTAATTTCGAAATACATAAGTATAGGCTATTTTTAGAGTCCGTATGTGTGGGGAAACAAGAGATTGGGTTGATTTCGGACCCCTCCACCAAGGGCCATGAAATCCCCCCCTCTTCCTCCATATATACAGCCCTTAGGGCATCGTTTAGACTTTGGGTTTTGTTTAGATTAAAGTTCGCCATAGCTGCAACTTCGCGTACTTCGTTTGTGTTCAATGACCAGACAAAGGCGTCACAGAACCCCACCTTGATCAATAAAACTTTCCTCTTATATTTGCAATATCCAGATTGTAATCTTAGTTTCTTGCTTGTTCTTCGTTTGCCTGCAGAAAATAGACCTTCGTGGTTAGGTTGATCGTGCTCCGGCATGGTCAATAACCTCTTGGAGTTGGTTTAGCGATTGCTAAGGCGCGACGTCCTCGCACGTTCGTAGTCGGATCGTCAAAGTCGACTTTCTCCAAAACGATAGCCACCATCTCATCGAAAGACGGGACACCTTTGCCTCTATCAAGTGGTATCAGAGCATTCAATACCATTGTTATACCCACAACCCCTGCTGCTATACATACTGGACCAATTACTAGAGCTCGCGCACGCCAACTAAATTACCAGGTACTTTTGTTTCTTGGTAATGATTCTAATGTTCATGAGAATATGATGCTGCCTAAATTGGATACATTTGTTTTGCTTACAAATGAAGGGCCTAGCTTGGAGAAGGATGAACATTGGAGCAAGAACAAGCATGGATATGATGGCATGTGCAAGGGGAACAAGAACAGAGTTACAAGTGATGATTTCAGGACTTTGAAGCCACCATAATGGGTGCATGAAGCCTTGGACGAAATGTACAAGATGCCACTTCATAAATTTCGTCCCAGGCTATTCTAGGTGCTGTGCCACCTTATTATTGGGCCAGGCCCATGTAATTTCGAAATACATAAGTATAGGCTATTTTTAGAGTCCGTATGTGTGGGGAAACAAGAGATTGGGTTGATTCCGGACCCCTCCACCAAGGGCCACAAAATTCCCCCCCTCTTCCTCCATATATACAACCCTTAGGGCATCGTTTAGACTTTGGGTTTTGTTTAGATTAAAGTTCGCCATAGCTGCAACTTCGCGTACTTTGTTTGTGTTCAACGACCAGACAAAGGCGTCACATAACTCCACCTTGATCAATAAAGCTTTCCTCTTATATTCGCAATATCCAGATTGCAATCTTAGTTTCTTGCTTGTTCTTTGTTTGCCTGCAGGAAACAGACCTTCGTGGTCAGGTTGATCGTGCTCCGGCGTGGTCAATAACCTCTTGGAGTTGGTTTAGCGATTGCTAAGGCGTGACGTCCTCGCACGTTCATAGTCGGATCGTCAAAGCCGACTTTTTCCAAAACGATAGCCACCATCTCATCGAAAGACGGGACACCTTTGCCTCTATCAGTAAACTTCCATTCACATGCCCTGGGCTTCCTCTAAATACCAAAAGCCCAATCTCTCTACACAAAGGACTCAATTTCTGTCTGCTTTGTTTGAGTACCAAGGGTAAAAACTTCAATTCACATACCTTCCGCTTCCTCTAAATACCCAAAAGCCCAACACTGAAGACCTAATCCCTATGCTGCAAAGGATTGAGAGAAGGCTCTCTAGCTGCTCCACACTTTTATCCTATGGAGAAAAACGAGTACTTATGAAAGCTGTGCTCGCTAGTATACCAACCTTCATGATGTGTTGATTTGCATTGCCCATGTCAATAATTGAGTAGATCATACCTAAAGCACTGTTTCTGGAGAACATATGGGATGGAAGGTTGTGCACTTGTAGCATGGGATAAAGTTTAAAACCTAAAAGTTAGGGAGGTTTGGGTGTGTCGGAATTGATTACCCATAACAAGGCACTTATGATGAAGCACCTTCAGAAATTCATGAACCAACAAGATCTGCCCTGGGTTAGTATTATTTGGGAGTCTTACTACTCACATGAACCACCAACTGATAGAAAAACTGGATCATTTGGTGGAAATCTATTATTAAGATCCTCCTCTCTATAAACAAATTGCCTCTTGTGATGCTGGTAATGGCAAACTGTTTTTTTTGGAATACCAGTGGAGGCAACAACAATTGACACTCTCATATCCAGAATTGCACTCCTTCAGTTATCAGGACATGATCTTTCTTCATAAAGTCATGGGACATGAACACTTTGAAGATTTATTCAATAGACCACTTTCCACTCAAGCATACACCCAATTCTTGTTGCTTCAGACCTTCCTTCAGGAAATACAGGTTTTGGCTCATAATGACAAATGGATCTACCCTTGGGGCCATACTTACTCTTATCAATAAAATGTATACACATCTCAAGGGACCAGATAAGGCTCATAGCATGTTCGATAAACTCTAGAAATGTGGTGCTATGCTCAGCCACAAAGTCTTCTTCTGGATTGTACTTTTCCTCAAAGTTGCTAGTAGAAGAGCATGCCCAATAAGCACATACGCATCTCATTCTTTGAGGAAGTTCATCTTGCTCTTGTGGAACTTCCCATAGCTATTGGTTTGGATATTGTCATCATGGGCTGCTAGAGCATATGGACTCAACGAAACGATAAAATCTTCAAGAATGCTTGAACTCGAACTCCTAGAGCCACTCTCAAAGAATTGCTCAAGTTCACATTGTTGCGTATGAAACCTCAGAAAGTTGACGAGCTCAAGAATTGATGATCAATATATATGTGATAAATCCAGTTAGATAATATATTATTCCTTATGTGCCCTAGAAAAGGAAACTGTTGAGCTATATACTCTTTCCTTATTTTTGCCATTATTTGTTTTTGTAAATACTACTCATATTAATAGAAATTTTTCTTATAACGATTAATCTATGGTTTCAGGGTAAAAAACACTTCTGTGACAACACATGGGCTGCAAGAAGGTACTCCAAAAGCAACACCTTCAGGATGATAAAGACACACAAGTGTCACCATCATTAGTTTCGGTCAAAGACTAGATCCCGAGTTTTCACCCTGAGAGAAAAACTGAGAAAATTCCATGTAATGCCTTCAACAAGGTAACAAAGTCAAAACACCGACATTGCCAGGTATGACTGACGAAGGTCAAACCAAGGTTTCTCACCTTGAAAACTGTTGGGAAACGTTGCATGGAAAAAAAAATCTATGCACATGCAATGATCTATCCATGGAGATACATAGCAACAAGGGGGAGAGTGTGTCTATGTACCCTCGTAGACCATGAGCGGAAGGGTTTCACAACGCGGTTGATGTAGTCAAACTTCTTCGTGCTTCAACCGATCAAGTACCGAACGCATGACACCTCCGCGTTCTGCACACGTTTAGCTCGGTGACGTCCCTCACCTTCTTGATCCAGCAAGATGTCGAGGTAGTAGATGAGTTCCGTCAGCACAACGGCGTGGTGACGGTGATAGTGAAGTGATCTCCGCAGGGCTTCGCCTAAGCAATACGAAAATATGACCGGGGGTGTAAACGGTGGAAGGGGGCGCCGCACACGGGTAACAATTGATCTGGGTGTGCTAGGCGCCCCCACATATATATAGGTGGGAGGGGGAGGGGGGAGGCAAGGAGGTGCCCCAAGTAGGACCAAATCCTACTTGGGCTCTGCTACCTCTTGAGCACTGCGTTGGTTTTCCCTTGAAGAGGAAAGGGTGATGCAGCAAAGTAGCGTATGTATTTCCCTCAGTTTTTGAGAACCAAGGTATCAATCCAGTAGGAGGCTCCTCAAAAGTCCCACGCACCTACACAAACAAACAAGAACCTCGCAACCAACGCGATAAAGGGGTTGTCAATCCCTTCACGGTAACTTGCGAAAGTGAGATCTGATAGAGATAATAAGATATGATAAATATTTTTGGTATTTTTATGATATAGATTGAAAAGCAAAAGATGCAAATAAAAGTAGATGGAAAACTTATATGATAAAAGATAGACCCGGGGGCCATAGGTTTCACTGGTGGCTTCTCTCAAGATAGCATAAGTATTACGATGGGTGAACAAATTACTGTCGAGCAATTGATAGAAAAGTGCATAGTTATGAGAATATCTAGGCATGGTAATCTATATAGGCATCACGTCCGTGACAAGTAGACCGACTCCTACCTGCATCTACTACTATTACTCCACACATCGACTGACTCCTGCCTGCATCTAGAGTATTAAGTTCATAAAGAACAGAGTAATGCATTAAGAAAGATGACATGACGTAGAGGGATAAACTCAAGCAATATGATATAAGTACCATATTTTTATCCTTGATGGCAACAATACAATACGTGCCTTGCTGCCCTTGCTGTCACTGGGAAAGGACACCGCAAGATTGAACCCAAAGCTAAGCACTTCTCCCATTGCAAGAAAGATCAATCTAGTAGGCCAAACCAAATTGATAATTCGAAGAGACTTGCAAAGATAACCAATCACACATAAAAGAATTCAGAGAAGATTCAAATATTTCTCATAGATAAACTTAATCATAAACCCACAATTCATCGGATCTCGACAAACACACCGCAAAAAGAGTCACATCAAATAGATCTCCAAGAAGATCGAGGAGAACTTTGTATTGAGATTCAAAGAGAGAGCAGAAGCCATCTAGCTAATAACTAGGGACCCGAAGGTTTGTGGTAAACTACTCACAACTCATCGGAGAGGCCTTGGAGATGATGTAGAGGCCCTCCATGGTCGATTCCCCCTTCGGTGGAGCGCCGGCGAAGGCTCCAAGATGGGATCTCGCGGATACAGAAGGTTGCGGTGGTGGAATTAGGTTTTTGTGGTGCTCCTCGATGGTTTCAGGGTACGAGAGTATATATAGGAGGAAGAAGTATGTTGGTTGACGCTCGAGGGGCCCACAAGGGTGGGGGCGCGCCCACCCCCTGGGGGCGCGTCGAGCACCCTCGTGGCCGCCTCGTTTGTTGCTTGACGTCCACTCCAAGTCTCGTGGTTTGCATTTGTTCCAAAAAGTTCGCTCCCGAAGGTTTCATCCCGTTTGGACTCCGTTTGATATTCCTTTTCTTCGAAACACTAAAATAGGCAAAAAAACAACAATTCGGGCTGGGCCTCCGGTTAGTAGGTTAGTCCCAAAAATGATATAAAAGTGTAAAGTAAAGCCCATAAACATCCAAAACAGGTAATATAATAGCATGGAACAATCAAAAATTATAGATACGTTGGAGATGTATCAAGCACCCCCAAGCTTAATTCCTGCTCGTCCTCGAGTAGGTAAATGATAAAAACAGAATTTTTGATGTCGAATGCTACCTAGCATATTTCTCAATGTAATTTTCTTTATTGTGGCATGAATGTTCAGATCCAAATGATTCAAAATAAAAGTTCATATTGACATGAAAACAATAATACTTCAAGCATACTAACAAAGTAATCATGTCTTCTCAAAATAACATGGCTAAAAAAAGTTATCCCTACAAAATCATATAGTCTGGTTATGCTCTCTCTTCATCACACAAAGTATTTAATCATGCACAACCCCGATGACAAGCCAAGAAATTGTTTCATACTTTAGTATTCTCAAACTTTTTCAACTTTCATGCAATACATGAGCGTGAGCCACAGACATAACACTATATGTGGAATAGAATGGTGGTTGTGGAGAGGACAAAAAAGGAGAAGATAGTCTCACATCAACTAGGCGTATCAACGGGCTATGGAGATGCCCATTAATAGATATCAATGTGAGTGAGTAGGGATTGCCATGCAACGGATGCACTAGAGCTATAAATGTATGAAAGCTCAATAGAGGAGACTAAGTGGGTGTGCATCCAACTTGCTTGCTCACGAAGACCTAGGGCATTTTGAGGAAGCCCATCATTGGAATATACAAGCCAAGTTCTATAATGAAAAATTCCCACTAGTATATGAAAGTGACAACATAGGAGACTCTCTATCATGAAGATCATGGTGCTACTTTCAAGCACAAGTGTGGTAAAAGGATAGTAGCATTGTCCCTTCTCTCTTTTTCTCTCATTTTTTTATTTGGCCTTTCTCTTTTTTTTATAAAGTCTGAAGTCTCATCCCGACTTGTGGGGGAATCATAGTCTCCATCATCCTTTCCTCACTTGGGACAATGCTCTAATAATGAAGATCATCACGCTTTTATTTACTTACAACTCAAGATTACAACTTGATACTTAGAACAAGATATGACTCTATATGAATGCCTCCGGTGGTGTACCGGGATATGCAATGAATCAAGAGCGACATGTATGGAATTATGAAGGTGGCTTTTCCACAAATACGATGTCAACTACATGGTCATGCAAAGAGCAATATGACAATGATGATGCGTGTCATAATAAACGGAACGGTGGAAAATTGCATGACAATATATCTCGGAATGGATATGGAAATGCCATAATAGGTAGGTATGGTGGCTGTTTTGAGGAAGGTATATGGTGGGTGTATGTTACCGGCGAAAGTTGCGTGACACAAGAGAGGCTAGCAATGGTGGAAGGGTGAGAGTGCGTATAATCCATGGACTCAACATTAGTCATAAAGAATTCATACACTTATTGCAAAAATCTACAAGCCATTGAAAACAAAGTACTACACGCATGCTCCTAGGGGGATAGATTGGTAGGAAAAGACCATCGCTCGTCCCCGACTGCCACTCATAAGGAAGACAATCAATAAATAAATTATGCTCCAACTTCATCAAAAAGCGGTTCACCATACGTGCATGCTACGGGAATCACAAACTTCAAGACAAGTATTCTTTAAATTCATAATAATCCCACTAGCATGACTCTAATATCACCATCCTCATATCTCAAAACAATTATCAAGCATCAAATTGATCATAGCCTCCAATTCACTTCCTATGATAGTTTTTATTATACCCAACTTGGATGCCCACCATTCTAGGACCAATTTTATAACCATAGCAAATACCATGCTGTTCTAAAAGACTCTCAAAATAATATAAGTGAAGCATGAGAGATCAACAATTTCTACAAAATCAAGCCACCGCCGTGCTCTAAAATATATAAGTGAAGTACTAGAGCAAAACTATCTAGCTCAAAAGATATAAGTGAAGCACATAGAGTATTCTAATAAATTCTAAATCAAGTGGGTCTCTCCCAAAAGGTGTGTACAGCAAAGATGATTGTGGTAAACTAAAAAGCAAAGGCTCATATCGTACAAGATGCTCCAAGCAAAACACATATCATGTGGTGAATAAAAATATAGCTCCAAGTAAAGTTACCGATAGACGAATACAAAAGAGGGGATGCCTTTCGGGGCATCCCCAAGCTTAGGCTTTTGGTTATACCTAAATATCTTGGGGTTCCATGAGCATCCCAAAGCTTAGGATCTTCCCACTCCTTATTCCATAGTCCATCAAATCTTTACCCAAAACTTGAAAACTTCACAACACAAAACTCAACAGGAAATCTCATAAGCTCCGTTAGTGCAAGAAAGAAAAACCACCACATAAGGTACTGTAATGAACTCATTCTTTATTTATATTGGTGTTAAACCTACTGTATTCCAACTTCTCGATGGTTCATACCCCCTGATACTAGCCATACATGCATCAAAATAAGCAAACAACACACGAAAAACAGAATCTGTCGAAAACATAACAGTCTGTAGCAATCTGTAACTTTCGAATACTTCTGGACCTCTAAAAATCCTACCAAAATAGGGAGTCCTGGTAAATTTGTCTATTTATCTACATAAAAAATAATCAACGCAAAACATGTTTCTGTGATTTACTAAAATTATTCTCGTGCACGCAAAAGTTTCTGTTTTCAGCAGAATCAAATTAACTATCACCGTAGGTTATCCTATAGGTTCTATTTGGCACAAACACTAATTAAAACATGAAACTACATCTAAACAGAAGCTACTCCCTCCTTCTAGGTGTGTAAGTCATCTTACGAAAACCAAATAATCCCAAAACACTTAGGCATGGTGCATTAACTTCTACCTCGTTTCTTGTTTCTTGACATATCAACCAATAAGAGATAAGGGGTGTGCATGCTTTTAATGACTTGAGACTATCAAACACGACATGGAGTGGTTAGTTCATTACATGTAATACTATTAATTAGCAAATAAACATTAACGTCTCTTGTTTTCCCCTCCTCCTTGTTCGCGGTGCACAACCTAAGATGACTTACTCACCTAGACGGAGGGAGTAGATGAAATATTTATTACTAAACAGAAGCAAAAAGCAAGGAACTAAAATAAAATTGGGTTGCCTCCCAACAAGCGCTATTGTTTAATGCCCCTAGATAGGCATAAAAGCGAGAATAGATCTAAGTAGTGCCATCTTTGGCATTCAATTCATCAATAGAGCACTTATCATCCTTAGGAGTTTCTTTCTTTTTAGCAATGATGAAGCTCCTAGGCAAGAAATCAAGAAGTTCATTTGTAGCAAAAGGTTCCTTGATGATAACGAGAAAATTGGGATGAACACTTATTGATTTGAGATCGACACTTTCCTTACTAGAAGATTCACCCTTATTTTAAGGAACATACATAACCTTGGCAATTTTGGTAGGAGGAGTTGGGGTATTTTTCACATATGAAAATGCAGACCCTAAGTTGGTAATAGTGTCCTCTAGTTTACCAAATCTTGTAGAATCTAGATCTATTCTTTCATTAACTATAGGTTCTTTTTCTTTAAAAAAAATCAAAGTAACTCCAACCCTAGATCCATATTGGGTAATTTGATTGTGGATCTTTTTATCCAAATTTTATATTAACTCAACAGTGGCAACTTTATTTTCAATAATTTCAAGCCTTTGCATCACATGTTCCAAAGTTAAAACAGTTCCATTAACCAAAAGAGGGGGTGGACCTAACAAATCTAACATGGCATTATAAGCATCAAAAGTATGGCTACCCAAGAAATTTCCTTCGGTAATGGTATCAAGAATATATCTATTCCAAGGAGTAATGCCTACATAAAAATTGCGAAGAAGAACGGAAGTAGATTGCTTCCTAGCAGATCTATTTTGAGCATTGCAAATTCTATGCCAAGCATCTTTTAGATTTTGTCCCTCCCTTTGTTTAAAATTAAGAACTTCATGATCGGGAGTACTAACAATGATAGGAGGACTAGCCATGACAACAAAGATAAACTGGCACACAAGCACACAAGAGGCAAGCAAAAGAGAGAGGATATTGGGAAAGAGAGGGCGAATGGAAAAGAGAGGGCGAATAAAACGGCAAGGGTGAAGTGGGGGAGAGGAAAACGAGAGGCAAATGGCAAATAATGTAATGAGATGGAGATGAGTTTGTGATGGGTACTTGGTATGTCTTGACTTGAGCGAAGACCTCCCCGGCAACGGCGCCAGAAATCCTTCTTGCTACCTCTTCAGCACTGCGTTGGTTTTCCCTTGAAGAGGAAAGGATGATGCAGCAAAGTAGCGTAAGTATTTCCCTCAGTTTTTGAGAACCAAGGTATCAATCCAGTAGGAGGCTCCTCAAAAGTCCCACGCACCTACACAAACAAATAAGAACCTCACAACCAACGCGATAAAGGGGTTGTCAATCCCTTCACGGTAACTTGCGAAAGTGAGATATGATAGAGATAATAAGATAAGATAAATACTTTTGGTATTTTTATGATATAGATTGAAAAGTAAAAGATGCAAATAAAAGTAGATGGAAAACTTATATGATAAAAGATAGACCCGGGGGCCATAGGTTTCACTAGTGGATTCTCTCAAGATAGCATAAGTATTACGGTGGGTGAACAAATTACTGTCGAGCAATTGATAGAAAAGTGCATAGTTATGAGAATATCTAGGCATGGTAATCTATATAGGCATCACGTCCGTGACAAGTAGACCGACTCCTGCCTGCATCTACTACTATTACTCCACACATCGACTGACTCCTACCTGCATCTAGAGTATTAAGTTCATAAAGAACATAGTAATGCATTAAGAAAGATGACATGATGTAGAGGGATAAACTCAAGCAATATGATATAAACCCCATCTTTTTATCCTCGATGGCAACAATACAATACATGCCTTGCTGCCCCTGCTATCACTGGGAAAGGACACCGCAAGATTGAACCCAAAGCTAAGCACTTCTCCCATTGTAAGAAAGATCAATTCAGTAGGCCAAACCGAACTGATAATTCGAAGAGACTTGCAAAGATAACCAATCACACATAAAAGAATTCAGAGAAGATTCAATTATTTCTCATAGATAAACTTGATCATAAACCCACAATTCATCGGATCTCGACAAACACACCGCAAAAAGAGTTACATCGAATAGATCTCCAAGAAGATCGAGGAGAAATTTGTATTGAGATTCAAAGAGAGAGAAGAAGCCATCTAGCTAATAACTATGGACCCGAATGTCTGTGGTAAACTACTCACAACTCATCGGAGAGGCCTTGGAGATGATGTAGAGGCCCTCCATGGTCGATTCCCCCTCCGGCGGAGCACCGACGAAGACTCCAAGATGGGACCTCACGGATACAGAAGGTTGCGGTGGTGGAATTAGGTTTTCGTGGTGCTCCTCGATGGTTTTAGGGTATGGGAGTATATATAGGAGGAAGAAGTATGTCGGTTGACACTCGATGGGCCCACGAGGGTGGGGGGCGCGCCCACCCCCAGGGGGCGCGCCGGGCACCCTCGTGGCCGCCTTATTTGTTGCTTGACGTCCACTCCAAGTCTCTTGGTTTGCATTTGTTCCAAAAAGATCGCTCCCGAAGGTTTCATCCCGTTTGGACTCCTTTGATATTCCTTTTCTTCTAAACACTGAAATAGGCAAAAAACAACAATTCGGGTTGGGCCTCTGGTTAGTAGGTTAGTCCCAAAAATGATATAAAAGTGTAAAGTAAAGCCCATAAACATCCAAAACAGGTAATATAATAGCATGGAACAATCTAAAATTATAGATACGTTGGAGACGTATCAGGCTCCTCCCAAGCCGCGCACCCCCCTGCCATATTTGTCGGAAGGGGAAGGAAAGAGGGGGGAGAGGGAAGGAAGGGGAAATCCTATTCCACTCTTTCCTTTCCCTTCCCCTCTTTCCTTCTCCTCTTAGGACGACCCATATGGGGGGCGCACCAGCCCCTTGTGGCTGGTGCGTTTCCCCTCTTGGCCCATAAGGCCCATATCTTTTGCCGGGGGTGCCCGGAACCCCTTCCGGTGACCCGATAAGTACCCGGTACCCCCCGAAACACTTCCAGTGTCCGAATACCATCGTCCTATATATCAATCTTTACCTCTTGACCATTTCGAGACTCCTCGTCATGTCCGTGATCTCATCCGGGACTACGAACAACATTCGGTCACCAAATCACATAACTCATATAATACTATATCGTCATCAAACGTTAAGCGTGCGGACCCTACGGGTTCGACAACTATGTAGACATGACTGAGACACCTCTTCGGTCAATAACTAATAGCGGAACCTGGATGCCCATACCGGCTCCTACATATTCTACAAAGATCTTTATCGGTCGAACCATTATGACAACATACGTAATTCCCTTTGTCCATCAGTATGTTACTTGCCTGAGATTCGATCGCCGGTATCTTCATACCTAGTTCAATCTCATTACCGGCAAGTCTCTTTACTCGTTCCGTAATACATCACCTCATGACTAACTCCTTAGTCATTTGCTTGCAAGCTTATGATGTGTATTACCGAGAGGGCTCAGAGATACCTCTTCGATACCCGGACTGACAAATCTTAATCTCGATCTATGCCAACTCAACAAACACCTTCAGGGATACTTGTAGAGCATCTTTATAATCACCCAGTTATGTTGCGACGTTTGATAGCACATAAGGCATTCCTCCAGTATCCGGGAGTTGCATAATCTCATAGTCAAAGGAATATGTATATTACATGAAGAAAGCAATAGCAATAAAACTGAACGATCATTATGCTAAGCTAACGGATGGGTCTTTTCCATCACATCATTCTCCCAATGATGTGATCCCGTTATCAAATGACAACTCATGTCAATGGTTAGGAAACCTTAACCATGTTTGATCAACAAGCTACTCTAGTAGAGGCTTACTAGGGACACGGTGTTTGTTTATGTATTCACACATGTATTAATGTTTCCGATCAATACAATTCTAGCATGAATAATAAACCTTTATCATGAATAAGGAAATATAAAATAACAACTTTATTATTGTCGCTAGGGCATATTTACTTCAGTCTCGCACTTGCACTAGAGTCAATAATCTAGTTCACATCGCCATGTGATTTAACACCAATAGTTCACATCGTCATGTTATTAACACCCATAGTTCACATCACCGTGTGACCAACACCAAAGGGTTTACTAGAGTCAATAATCTATTTCACATTGCCATGTGATTAACACCCAAATAGTACTAAGGTGTGATCATGTTTTGCTTGTGAGAGAAGTTTAGTCAACGAGTCTGACACATTCAGATCCATATGTATATTTGCAAATTTCTATGTCTACAATGCTCTGCAAGTTGCTACTCTAGCTAATTGCTCCCACTTTCAATATGTATCCAGATTGAGACTCAGAGTCATCTAGATTAGTGTCGAAGCTTGCATCGTTGTAACCCTTTACGACGAACCCTTTATCACCTCCATAACCGAGAAACATTTCCTTAGTCCTCTAAGGATAATTTTGAACGCTGCCCAGTGATCTACTCCTGGATCACTATTGTACCCCCTTGCCAAACTCATAGCAAGGCACACAACATGTCTGGTACAAAGCATGACATACTTTATAGAACCTATGGCTGAGGCATAGGGAATGACTTTCATTCTCTTTCTATCTTCTGCCGTGGTCGGGCTTTGAGTTTACTCAGCTTCACACTTTATAATACAGGCTAGAACTCCTTCTTTGACTAATCCATTTTCAACTCCTTCAAAATCTTTTCAGGGTGTGTGCTTTGTGAAAGTCCTATTAAGCGTATCAATCTATCTCTATAGATCTTGATGCCTAATACATAAGCAGCTTTACCGACGTGTTTTATTAAAAAACTCTTATTCAAGTATCCTTTTATGCTATCCAGAAATTCTATATCATTTCCAATCAACAATATGTCATCTACATATAGTATTAGAAATGCTACAGAGCTCCCACTCACTTTCTTGTAAATACATGCTTCACCAAAAGTTGTATACAACCATCTTCTTTGATCACCTCATCAAAGCGTATATTCCAACTCCGAGATGCTTACACCAGTCCATAGATGGATCGCTGGAGCTTGCCCACTTTGTTAGCACCTTTAGGATCGACAAAACCTTCTGGTTACATCATATACAACTCTTCTTTAAGAAATCCATTAAGGAATGCAATTTTGACATCCATTTGCCAGATTTCATAAAATGTGGCAATTGCTAACATGATTCGGATAGACTTAAGCATCGCTACAGGTGAGAAAGTCTCATCGTAGTCAACTCCTTGAACTTGTCGAAAACCTTTTGCGACAATTCAAGCTTTGTAGATAGTAACACTACCATCACCGTCCGTGTTCCTCTTGAAGATCCATTTATTCTCTATGGGTTGCTATTGGTGTCAAAACTGGCAAATCTCGGGTAGGGGGGCCCAAGCTATGCGTCTGAGGATCAATGGTAACTATGGAGAAGGGACACAGTGTTTACCCAGGTTCGGGCCCTCTTAATGGAGGTAAAACCCTACTCCCTCTTGATTATATTCGAGGGTATAAAAGTTACAAGAGTTGATCTACCTCGAGATCGATTTGGCTAATCCTAGATAGCTAGCCTAGCAATGTTGTGATCCTGCCTCCAATCTAACCCTTCGGTTTATATAGACATCGGAGGGTCTTAGGGTTGTACAAAGTCGGTTTTACAGAAAGGAATAATATATCCGCACACGTATACTTGCCATCCACGCATGTGAGAGTCCCCACCAGACACAACAGATAATCTTCTGTCTTGTATCTTGACGGCCCATCAGTCCGGCCCACATCAATAGACCGGACGCCCGAGGACCCCCTAGTCCACGACTCCCACAGTAGCCCCTTGACCAGTCTTCAATGATGATATATTCGACGCTCAGATTGTCTTCGACATTACAAGGCAGGTTCCTTAAAGAATACACATCGGCTTTCCTCTGTAAAAGAATTGTATCCAGTTTTTCATAATAAACACAACCCTTAGCCGCGAAGGTAGGATATATATATAAATAAGAATAGTGCCTTTTACTGACAACTTTTACGACGAAGCGTCAGACTTGACCCTTCAGCATTTTGAACCGTTTTCACACCGCACGTTCCGCATTTTGAGGCCACGCCTCATTGGCACGTCCTGTCAAAACAGAGATCGTGCTCACTTAATACGGGATTGCATATCAACGATATCTGGGTAATCCAACCGTTTGTGGCGCACGCCTTCATTGGGAATAGGCGAGATTCAAGGCACGAGTGGGGGGCGGTTGGTATTGTTACTGCTTATAAGAGGGAAAGGGACCCCCACTTTCCTCCCCACGCCTTCACATCTCCTCAGCCTCCCAATCTCCCAAGCTCTCTGCACCCGCAAAGTCTCCGTCTTTCTCACCACCAGCACCACCTACTCCGACCATGGCCGGAGCTGGCTCCAAAGGCAAGTGGGAGGCCTCCTCCTTGACGAAGAAGGATATAAAAGATCTCCGGAGTGCGGGATACCTCACCGCAGACATCAAGCACTGGCTTCCCCCTGAAGGTCAAGTCATTACCACTCCGGAGCCTGGCTAACGGGTCGTCTTCCTTCCCCACTTCCTTGGAGGTTTAGATTTTCCACTCCACCCGTTCATCCGCGGGCTCATGTACTACTACGGGATAGATTTCCATGATCTAGCACCGAACTCATTCCTCCACATATCGTCGTTCATAGTCATGTGTGAGGCTCTCCTCCGCGTCTGCCCACACTTCAGCCTATGGCTTGAGGTCTTCAACGTGAAGCCGAAGGTGGTCGATGGGCAACACGCGGATTGCGGCGGTGCTATGATTAGTAATCTGCCAAACACCACTTGGCCAAAGGGGGCCTTTGTGGAGACCGTGAAAATCTGGTAACAGGAGTGGTTCTATATCACCGAGCCGCGCCATACTAATTGGGTGGGCATTCCGGAGTTTAGATCCGGACCCCCCATGAGGCTCACCTCCTGTAACACGAAGGGCCTCGACTGGGGGTCCCAAACGGAGGTGCTGGCGCTGTAGACGCGCATTACCAACGTGTTGGGGAAGAACGTTGGTCTCACCAACATGGTTCAAATCATGCTCTTCAGACCCATTCTCCCTTGCCAGCGCGGGGCTTCCCCCATGTGGGAATTCGAGCTGGAGGATCCACAGATGCTACAACACTTCCTCGGCACCACGCACGAGGGAATGTGGAAAGTGCTTTTCAAGGTGCAGAAGAGCAGCTGGCCTATGGAGACCGAAGACATCGGCCTCAACGGCGCGTATCCGGCCTCTCCAGTAGGTATTCGATACCTCCGAAGACATACCTAGTATATATATATATATATATATATCTGTTGGGGAACGTAGCAGAAATTCAAAATTTTCCTACGTGTCACCAAGATCTATCTATGGAGAAACCAGCAACGAGGGGAAGGAGAGTGCATCTACGTACCCTTGTAGATCGATAAGCGTAAGCGTTCAAGAGAACGGGGTTGAAGGAGTCGTACTCGTCGTGATCCAAATCACCGGAGATCCTAGTGCCGAATGGACGGCACCTCCGTGTTCAACACACTTACAGCCCGGTGACGTCTCCCATGCCTTGATCCAGCAAGGTGAGAGGGAGAGGTTGAGGAAGACTCCATCCAGCAGCAGCACAACGGCGTGGTGGTGATGGAGGAGCGTGGTAGTCCAGCAGGGCTTCGCCAAGCACCGCGGGAGAGGAGGAGTAAGAGAGGTAGGGCTGCGCCAAGAGGGAGAGGTTCTCGTGTGTTGGGCTGCTCCAATGCCTCCACTATATATAGGGGAAGAGGGGGCTGCGCCCCACCTAGGTTTCCACCCCTAGGGGGTGGTGGCCAGCCCTAGATGGGACTTGGAGGGGGCGGCCAAGAGGGGGAGAGAGGGGGCGCGCCCTAGGGTGGGCCTATAGGCCCATCTGCGCCTAGGGTTTCCCCTCTCCCCTCCTAGATGCGCCTTGGGCAAGGGTGGGAGGCGCACCATCCCACTCTGGGGCTGGTCCCTTTCCACTCTAGGCCCATGCAAGCCTCCGGGGCTGGTGGCCCCTCCCGGTGGACCCCCGGGACCCTCCCGGTGGTCCCGGTACGTTACCGGAAAAACCCGAAACTTTTCTGGTGACCAAAACAGGACTTCCCATATATAAATCTTTACCTCCGGACCATTCCGGAACTCCTTGTGACGTCCGGGATCTCATCCGAGACTCCGAACAACATTCGGTAACCACATACAAACTTCCTTTATAACCCTAGCGTCATCGAACCTTAAGTGTGTAGACCCTACGGGTTCGGGAACCATGCAGACATGACCGAGACGTTCTCCGGTCAATAACAAACAGCGGGATCTGGATACCCATGTTGGCTCCCACATGCTCCACGATGATCTCATCGGATGAACCATGATGTCAAGGACTCAATCGATCCCGTATACAATTCCCTTTGTCTAGCGGTATTGTACTTGCCCGAGATCCGATCGTCGGTATCCCGATACCTTGTTCAATCTCGTTACCGGCAAGTCTCTTTACTCATTCCGTAACACATCATCCCGTGATCAACCCCTTGGTCACATTGTGCACATTATGATGATGTCCTACCGAGTGGGCCCAGAGATACCTCTCCATCAACCGGAGTGACAAATCCCAGTCTCGATTCGTGCCAACCCAACAGACACTTTCGGAGATACCTGTAGTGCACCTTTATAGCCACCCAGTTACGTTGTGACGTTTGGTACACCCAAAGCATTCCTACGGTATCCGGGAGTTGCACAATCTCATGGTCTAAGGAAAAGATACTTGACATTAGAAAAGCTTTAGCATACGAACTACGATCTTTGTGCTAGGCTAAGGATTGGGTCTTGTCCATCACATCATTCTTCTAATGATGTGATCCCGTTATCAACGACATCCAATGTCCATGGTTAGGAAACCGTAACCATCTATTGATCAACGAGCTAGTCAATAGAGGCTTGCTGGGGACATGGTGTTGTCTATGTATCCACACATGTATCTGAGTTTCCTATCAATACAGTTATAGCATGGATAATAAACGATTATCATGAACAAGGAAATATAATAATAACTAATTTATTATTGCCTCTAGGGCATATTTCCAACAGTCTCCCACTTGCACTAGAGTCAATAATCTAGTTCACATCGCCATGTGATTAACACTCACAGGTCACATCGCCATGTGACCAATATCTAAAGAGTTTACTAGTGTCATTAAACTAGTTCACATCATCATGTGATTAGGACTCAATGAGTTCTGGGGTTTGATCATGTTTTGCTTGTGAGAGAGGTTTTAGTCAACGGGTCTGTAACATTCAGATCCGTATGTACTTCGCAATTCTCTATGTCATATTGTAAATGTTGCTTCCACGCTCCACTTGAAGCTATTCCAAATGGTTGCTCCACTATACCTATCCGGTTTGCTACTCAGAGTCACTCGGATAGGTGTTAAAGCTTGCATCAACGTAACCCTTTACGCCGAACTCTTTATCACCTCCATAATCGAGAAACATGTCTTTATTTACTCCAAGGACAATTTTGACCGATGTCCAATGATCCTATTCCTGGATCATTCTTGTACCCCTTGACTGACTCATGGCAAGGCACACTTCCAGTGCGGTACACAACATAGCATACTATAGAGCCTATGTCTGAAGCATAGGGGACGACCTTCGTCCTTTCTCTCTTTTCTGCCATGGTCGAGCTTTAACTCTTAACTTCATACCTTAAAACTCAGGCAAGAACTCCTTCTTTGACTAATCCATCTTGAACTCCTTCAAGATCACGTCAAGGTATGTGCTCATTTGAAAGTACCATTAAGCGTTTTGATCCATCCTCATAGATCTTGATGCTCAATGTTCAAGTAGCTTAATCCAGGTTTTCACTTGAAAAACACTTTTCAAATAACCCTATATGCATTCCAGAAATTCTACATCATTTCTGATCAACAATATGTCAACCACATATACTCATCAGAAATTCTATAGTGCTCCCACTCACTTCTTTGGAAATACAAGTTTCTCATAAACTTTTGTATAAACCCAAAATCTTTGATCATCTTATCAAAGTGTACATTCCAACTCCGAGATGCGTACTCCAGTCCATGGAAGGATCACTGGAGCTAGCATACCTTTTAGCATCCTTAGGATCGACAAAACCTTTCTGATTGTATTACATACAACCTTTCCTTACGAAAAGTGGTAAGGAAACTCGTTTTGACATCCATCTGCCAGATTTCATAAATGCAGCTAATGCTAACATGATTCCGACGGACTTAAGCATCGCTACGGATGAGAAAATCTCATCCTAGTCAACTCCTTGAACTTGTGAAAAACTCTTCGCCACAAGTCGAGCTTCATAGACGGTGACATTACCGTCCACGTCCGTCTTCTTCTTAAAGATCCATTTATCTCAATGCTTGCCGATCATCGGGCAAGTCCACCAAAGTCCATGCTTTGTTTTGATACATGGATCCTATCTCAGATTTCATGGCTTCTAACCATTTGTCAGAATTTGGGCCCACCATCGCTTCTCCATAGCTCGTAGGTTCATTGTTGTCTAGCAACATGACCTTCAAGACAGGATTACTATACCACTCTGAAGCAGTACGCATCCTTGTCACCCTATGAGGTACGGTAGTGACTTGATCCGAAGTTTCATGATCACTATCACAAGCTTCCACTTCAATTGGTGTAGGTGCCACAGGAACAACTTCCTGTGCCCTGCTACACACTAGTTGTAGTGACGGTTCAATAACCATATCAAGTCTCCACCATCCTCCCACTCAACTTTTTGAGACAAACTTTTCCTCGAGAAAGGACCCGATTCAAGAAACAATCCCTATTGTTTTCGGATCTGAATTAAGAGGTATACCCAACTGTTTTGGGTGTCCTATGAAGATGCATTTTATCCGCTTTGGGTTCGAGCTTATCAACCTGAAACTTTTTCACATAAGCGTCGCATCCCCAAACTTTTAAGAAACGACAACTTGGGTTTCTCCAAACGGTGTCGTCTCAACGGAATTACGTGGTACCCTATTAAAGTGAGTGCGGTTGTCTCTAATGCCTAACCCATGAACGATAGTGGTAATTCGATAAGAGACATCATGGTACGCACCATATCCAATAGGGTGCAACTATGATGTTCGGACACACCATCACACTATGGTGTTCCAGGCGGTATTAATTGTGAAACAATTTCCACAATGTCTTAATTGCGTGCCAAATCTTGTAACTCAGATACTTATCTCTATGATCATATCATAGATATTTTATCCTCTTGTCACAATGATCTTCAACTTCACTCTGAAATTACTTGAACCATTCAATAATTCAGACTTGTGTTTCATCAAGTAAATATACTCAACATCTACTCGAATCATCTGTGAAGTAAGAACATAACGATATTCACTGCATGCCTCAGCACTCATTGGACTGCTCACATCAAAATGTGTTACTTCCAACAAGTTGCTATCTTGTTCCATCTTACTGAAAACGAGGCTTTTTAGTCATCTTGCCTATGTGGTATGATTTGTATATCTCAAGTGATTCAAAATCAAGTGAGTCCAAACGATCCATCAACATGGAGCTTCTTCATGCGTTTTATACCAGTATGACTTACATGGCAGTGCCACAAGTAAGTGGTACTATCATTACTATCTTATATCTTTGGCATGAAAATGTGTATCACTACGATCGAGAATCAATAAACCATTCCTTTAGGTGCAAGACCATTGAAGGTATTATTCAAATAAACAAAGTAACCATTATTCTCCTTAAATGAATAACCGTATTGCAATAGACATAATCCAATCATGTCTATGCTCAACGCAAACACCAAATAACAATTATTTAGGTTTAACACCAATCTCGATGGTAGAGGGAGCGTGCGATGCTTGATCACATCAACCTTGGAAACACTTCCAACACATATCGTCAGCTCACCTTTAGCTAGTCTCCGTTTATTCCGTAGCTTTTATTTCGAGTTACTAACACTTAGCAACTGAACCGGTATCTAATACCCTAGGGCTACTAGGAGTACTAGTAAAGTACACATTAACATAATGTGTATCCAATATACTTCTATCGACCTTGCCAGCCTTCTTATCTACCAAGTATCTAGGGTAATTTTGCTCCAGTGGCTGTTCCCCTTATTACAGAAGCACTTAGTCTCGGGTTTGGGTTCAACCTTGGGTTTCTTCACTGGAGCAGCAACTGATTTGCCGTTTCATGAAGTGTCCCTTCTTGCCCTTGCCCTTCTTGAAACTAGTGGTTTCACCAACCATCAACAATTGATGCTCCTTCTTGATTTCTACTTTCGCGGTGTCAAACATCGCGAATACCTCAAGGATCATCATATCTATCCCTGATATGTTATAGTTCATCACGAAGCTCTAGCAGCTTGGTGGCAATGACTTTGGAGAAACATCACTATCTCATCTGGAAGATCAACTCCCTTTCGATTCAAGTGATTGTTGCACTCAGACAATCTGAGCACAAGCTCAACGATTGAGCTTTTCTCTCTTAGTTTGCAGGCTAAGAAAATCGTCGGAGGTCTTATACCTCTTGACGTGGGCACGGGACTGAAATCCCAATTTCAGCCCTTGAAACACCTCATATGTTTCGCGACGTTTCGAAAAAGTCTTTGGTGCCTCAACTCTAAACCGGTTAACTGAACTATCACGTAGTTATGAAAACATGTATGTCCGATGTTCGCAACATCCACAGACGATGTTTGGGGTTCAGCACACTAAGCGGTGCAATAAGGACATAAGCTTTCTTCTGTCCGCATAATCGCTACTGTCAACTTTCAACTATATTTTTCTCTAGGAACATATCTAAACAGTGGAACTAAAGCGCGAGCTTACGACATAATTTGCAAAGATCTTTTGACTATGTTTAGGATAATTAAGTTCATCTTATGAACTCCCACTCAGATAGACATCCCTCTAGTCATCTAAGTGATTACATGATCCGAGTCAACTAGGCCGTGTCCGATCATCACGTGAGACAGACTAGTCATCATCGGTGAACATCTTCATGTTGATCGTATCTACTATACGACTCATGCTCGACCTTTCGGTCTCTTGTGTTTCGAGGCCATGTCTGTACATGCTAGGCTCGTCAAGTTAACCTAAGTGTTTCGCGTGTGTAAATCTGGCTTACACCCGTTGTATGTGAACGTAAGAATCTATCACACCCAATCATCACGTGGTGCTTCGAAACGACGAACTTTTGCAACGGTGCACAGTTAGGGGAAACACTTTCTTGAAATTTTAATGAGGGATCATCTTATTTACTACCATCGTTCTAAGCAAATAAGATGTATAAACATGATAAACATCACATGCAATAAAATAGTGACATGATATGGCCAATATCATTTTGCTCCTTTTGATCTCCATCTTCGGGGCTCCATGATCATCATCGTCACCGGCATGACACCATGATCTCCATCATCATGATCTCCATCATCGTGTCTCCATGAAGTTGTCTCGCCAACTTATTACTTCTACTACTATGGCTACCGGTTAGCAATAAAGTAAAGTAATTACATGGCATTGTTCAATGACACGCAGGTCATACAATAAATAAAGACAACTCCTATGGCTCCTGCCGGTTGTCATACTCATCGACATGCAAGTCGTGATTCCTATTACAAGAACATGATCAATCTCATACATCACATATCATTCATCACATTCTTCTTGGCCATATCACATCACATAGCATACCCTGCAAAAACAAGTTAGACGTCCTCTAATTGTTGTTTGCATGTTTTACGTGGCTGCTATGGGTTTCTAGCAAGAACGTTTCTTACCTACGCAAAACCACAATGTGATATGCCAATTGCTATTTACCCTTCATAAGGACCCTTTTCATCGAATCCGTTCCGACTAAAGTGGGAGAGACTGGCACCCGCTAGCCACCTTATGCACCAAGTGCATGTCAGTCGGTGGAACCTGTCTCACGTAAGAGTACGTGTAAGGTCGGTCCGGGCCGCTTCATCCCACAATACCGTCGAAACAAGATTGGACTAGTAACGGTAAGCATATTGTACAAAATCAACGCCCACAACTACTTTGTGTTCTACTCGTGCAAAGAATCTACGCAATAAACCTAGCTCTGATACCACTGTTGGGGAACGTAGCAGAAATTCAAAATTTTCCTACGTGTCACCAAGATCTATCTATGGAGAAACCAGCAACGAGGGGAAGGAGAGTGCATCTACGTACCCTTGTAGATCGATAAGCGGAAGCGTTCAAGAGAATGGGGTTGAAGGAGTCGTACTCGTCGTGATCCAAATCACCGGAGATCCTAGTGCCGAACGGACGGCACCTCCGCGTTCAACACAAGTACAACCCGGTGACGTCTCCCATGCCTTGATCCAGCAAGGTGAGAGGGAGAGGTTGAGGAAGACTCCATCCAGCAGCAGCACAACGGCGTGGTGGTGATGGAGGAGCGTGGTAGTCCAGCAGGGCTTCGCCAAGCACCGCGGGAGAGGAGGAGTAAGAGAGGTAGGGCTGCGCCAAGAGGGAGAGGTTCTCGTGTGTTGGGCTGCTCCAATGCCTCCACTATATATAGGGGAAGAGGGGGCTGCGCCCCCACCTAGGTTTCCACCCCTAGGGGGCGGCGGCCAGCCCTAGATGGGACTTGGAGGGGGCGGCCAAGAGGGGGAGAGAGGGGGCGCGCCCTAGGGTGGGCCTATAGGCCCATCTGCGCCTAGGGTTTCCCCTCTCCCCTCCTAGATGCGCCTTGGGCAAGGGTGGGAGGCGCACCAGCCCACTCTGGGGCTGGTCCCTTTCCACTCTAGGCCCATGCAAGCCTCCGGGGCTGGTGGCCCCTCCCGGTGGACCCCCGGGACCCTCCCGGTGGTCCTGGTACGTTACCGGAAAAACCCGAAACTTTTCCGGTGACCAAAACAGGACTTCCCATATATAAATCTTTACCTCCAGACCATTCCGGAACTCCTCTGACGTCCAGGATCTCATCCGGGACTCCGAACAACATTTGGTAACCACATACAAACTTCCTTTATAACCCTAGCGTCATCGAACCTTAAGTGTGTAGACCCTACGGGTTCGGGAACCATGCAGACATGACCGAGACGTTCTCCGGTCAATAACAAACAACGGGATCTGGATACCCATGTTGGCTCCCACATGTTCCACGATGATCTCATCGCATGAACCACGATGTCAAGGACTCAATCGATCCCGTATACAATTCCCTTTGTCTAGCGGTATTGTACTTGCCCTAGATTCGATCGTCGGTATCCCGATACCTTGTTCAATCTCGTTACCGGCAAGTCTCTTTACTTGTTCCGTAACACATCATCCCGTGATCAACCCCTTGGTCACATTGTGCACATTATGATGATGTCCTACCGAGTGGGCCCAGAGATACCTCTCCGTCAACCGGAGTGACAAATCCTAGTCTCGATTCGTGCCAACCCAACAGACATTTTCGGAGATACCTGTAGTGCACCTTTATAGCCACCCAGTTACGTTGTGACGTTTGGTACACCCAAAGCATTCCTACGGTATCCGGGAGTTGCACAATTTCATGGTCTAAGGAAAAGATACCTGACATTAGAAAAGCTTTAGCATACGAACTACGATCTTTGTGCTAGGCTAAGGGTTGGGTCTTGTCCATCACATCATTCTTCTAATGATGTGATCCCGTTATCAACGACATCCAATGTCCATGGTTAGGAAACCGTAACCATCTATTGATCAACGAGCTAGTCAATAGAGGCTTGCTAGGGACATGGTGTTGTCTATGTATCCACACATGTATCTGAGTTTCCTATCAATACATAGCATGGATAATAAACAATTATCATGAACAAGGAAATATAATAATAACTAATTTATTATTGCCTCTAGGGCATATTTCCAACAATATATATATATATATATATATTCAATCTATGCCGAACTCATCAACTCATCTTTCGTTACAGGGCTGGACCAAGAAGTCGGAGCGGATTAAGTGTCCGACTCCACTGCCCGAAAACCCAGTCACTCCTTAGCTGGAGGAGATGTTGTTCCCAGTGCCTTATCAGTCGTCGGAGAAGAAGGCCAAGAAAAAGAGCAAGGGGCTCAAGAATGGGCCCCGCCGCAAAGGCCCTCCGGAAGCAGTGTCCGGAGAGGCCGAGCTCTCCTCCCGCGAGGAAGACGAGGATGAAGAAGAGGATGATGATGATGAGGAGGTAGAGAGCGACCCCCCCTCGAGACGAGGAGGGGAAAAAGGATAGCTTCTGAGAACCTGGAGGGGCCGACGCTGAAGAAAGGGTGAGTGATCCTCTTGGACAGTTCAGACACGGAGTCCGAACACAGCCCGGGGCGGGTCCAAAGGGAGAAGCCCCTGGCCGGAATGTAAGTATTAGAAACTTACTCATTCGATTATCGCTTTGATCTGCCTTTGTCATGCTCAACTTATTTTATGATTGTTAGCCCTCCGCGCGAGATCCCGACCCCCTCTTCTTCGACGGGGAACTCTCTAGCCCCTGGGGAGGCGAAGAGTGACGGCCCATGCCGCGCCCTTTCACCCCCTGCCATGGAGGACACCGAGGTGTCATCCCAAAGACCATCCCTTGGCTCGGGAGGGGCGGACGAGACCATCCAGAAGGCGCCCGAGTACAACACCTCAGACGTTGTAGAGCGGGGCACGGTGACCCCCATGACCATCAAGGGTGGGGGGCTTCAACAGTACGGGCCTCCATCGAACATTGTCCCGGAGCATAGTACAACTCCAGGTTCGGACCAACATCCCCCTTCGAAAGAGGGGGGGAGGAGCAGGAGCTCCGTCGGTGACCTCTGTCAATCCGGAGGCCGCTGATACTATGCGGGAGGCGCTGGAATGTGCCTCCATCCACTACAAAAAAAGACACATCCGTGACATTTTGGGCATAACAATTTTTTTCTGTCATACTTATGACACTTCTATGACGATAATTGTGACAAAACTCGGTATCATCATAGATGTGGTGGGCTCCTACTTCTATGACAAAAAATCATGACAGAAAATGGGCTTTTCGTCCTGGGCGGGCCGGAGACGTAGCTGCATGACATTCTTTGGGCCGTCCATGACGAAAAAAACCGTGGTAGAAGCGAGGACGAGGAAAATTTCGGGGAGTTCCCGGTTACAGTGGGCGGTCGGGGGCCGAGCGATGCGCATTTCTCTCGTACACGTACGCGCGTGTGTGCGAGGCGTTGACTCTAACTGAAACCGAGTGAGGCATTTGGCTCTAACTGAACCTGAGCGATTGCACTGCAGGCTACGCGTTACTGAACCCGAGCGATCAATCGATGACTGTTAACTGAAACCGATCGAGCGATTCCTTCGCTACTGCTGCTAACTGAAGCCGGTCGATTGGATGAATAGTGAGCGTTGCGGGGGGGGGGGGGGGGGGGATGAACAGTGAGCGGTGGGGGTGGATGCAGGACCCCGTGGCGTTGCCTCTAGACGAACAGGACGACCCCGTGGAGGGCTGGATGAACAGTAGACGGTGAAGGGGTGCCCGTGGAGGGGTGGTTGAATAGTATCTGGTGGAGTAGCGTGCGGTGGAGGCTGGATGAACAGGAGCCCGTGGAGGCTGGAGGAGGTCGATGGTAGCCCGTGGAGGCTGGAGGAGGTCGACGATGGAGATGAACAGTATCCGGTGGAGTCTCGTTTTGCGGTACGCCACACCCCTCCCGATGAACAGGACCCCCGTTTCGACCGTAGCGCTCCAACACAAGTCCGTTTCGTCCGTTTTGCGGTACGCCACACCCCCCCGATCAACAGGACCCCCGTTTCTATCATAGGAGGTCCATTTCCTCCGTTTTGCGGTACGCCAGACCCCTCCCGATGAACAGGACCCCGTTTTGAACGTGGCCGGTCGAACACAAGGCCGTTTCCTCCATTCTGCGGTACGCCAGGCCTCGTTTCCATCGCTAGTTCCATCGAAGCCCTCTTGATGAACACGACGACGCATTCCGTTCCGACCCAGCCGGTTGGCTCCCCATGAACACGACGATGACGCTGTTTCTCCGTTCCGACCCAGCCATGTACACGAGCCCTGGCCGTACGTATGCGCGAGTAGGCATTCGAGACCCTGCCCGTATGTACACATACGTGGTCGTATTTTCTTTCTTGCACACTGGCCGTTGTACGTACGTGTACATGCTACATGCGCGCCTCTACTACGACACGTGCGCGCCTCTACATCGACCAGTATATATGTACATACACGTTCGCGACCAGAATGACAACGCTACGTACGCTTCGACCAGGTGGGTCCCGATTGTCAGGCACTTCCTTCCGTGCGAAGATGTAGCTGGTGGGTCCCAACAGTCAGGGGAGCGAATCATTTTTTTTCAGACGCACTTCCTTGCGTGCGAAGATGTAGCTGGTGGGTCCCAGCAGTCAGGGGGGCGAATCGTTTTTTTCCGGACGCACTTCCTTGTGTGCGAATATGTAGCTGGTGGATCCCAGCAGTCAGGGGGAAACGTTTTTTTCGCGAAATACAGTGGCCCATCCGGTGGGTCCCAGTTGTCAGGTGGAAGAATCATTATTTTCCGCGTAATAAGGAGGCACTTCCTTGCCGCGGCCGTGGACCCAGCTGTCACCCTCTCCACGTACAGTCCACGTCAGATGGAAGTCATTCCTTGACCACATTGACCACGTTGCGCCGAGAGCACCACGGCGGTGGACGATGGTGAGGCCTAGGAAGGGGACGACACAGAGCCGGGGAAGACGCGGCAGTGGAAGCCCGCACGGAGAGGAGTACGAGGGTTCACTAGTTCGGCTGCGGTGTGAGGCTGCCGTCACGGCAGGGCCTGCCAGCGGTGGGAATAGTAGGGGGCGGTGAGGCCTCCGCGGCAGCACAACCGACCACGGGAGGCAGGAGCATGCGGCACGATCGGCACTACTTTGGGCAGCTGGAGCAAGAAGACCAGAGGTTGAAGAAGCACTACGGCCGTTGGATGGACATCGTACGGTCACTGGAGCTAGAGTCGTTCATATTGACTAAGTTGACAAAGCCCTCCGTCCCCGTCAACTTAGTTGGCCCACAAGTCATCCTCCCACTATGGTGGGTCCCATCTAGAAGGGGGGTATTCATTTTTTGTGCGTAATAAGGAGGCACTTCCTTGCGTGCAAAGATATAGCTGGTGGGTCCGACATGTCAGCGGGGGGAACATTTTTTTCACGAAATATAGAGGCCCTTCTGGTGGGTCCCAGCCGTCAGGTGGAGGAATCATTATTTTGCGCGTAATAAGGAGGCATTTCCTTGTGTGCGGCCGTGGACCCAGTGTAGGACCTTGAGAAGAGGTGTCTAGAGGGGGGGGGGTGATTAGACACTAAGTACCAAAGTTGCAGTTTTTAACCCTTTTAAAGTTTGAGTGGAGTTTAGGCACAAGTTTAACATTCACAACATATAGCAAGCAAGCATGCAAAGAGTATATGAGCAGCGGAAAGTAAAGCATGCAACTTGCAAGAATGTAAAGGGAAGGGTTTGGAGGATTCAAACGCAATTGGAGACACGGATGTTTTTGGCGTGGTTCCGATAGGTGGTGCTATCGTACATCCACGTTGATGGAGACTTCAACCCACGAAGGGTAATGGTTGCGCGAGTCCACGGAGGGCTCCACCCACGAAGGGTCCACGAAGAAGCAACCTTGTCTATCCCACCATGGCCGTCGCCCACGAAGGACTTGCCTCACTAGCGGTAGATCTTCACGAAGTAGGCGATCTCCTTGCCCTTACAAACTCCTTGGTTCAACTCCAAAATCTTGTCGGAGGCTCCCAAGTGACACCTAGCCAATCTAGGAGACACCACTCTCAAGAAGTAACAAATGGTGCGTTGATGATGAACTCCTTGCTCTTGTGCTTCAAATGATAGTATCCCCAACACTCAACTCTCTCTCATAGGATTTTGGATCTGGTGGAAAGAGGATTTGAGTGGAAAGCAACTTGGGGAAGGCTAGAGATCAAGATTCATATGGTAGGAATGGAATATCTTGGCCTCAACACATGAGTAGGTAGTTCTCTCTCAGAAATAGGATTCTGGAAGTGTAGGTTCAGTCTGATGGCTCTCTCCACGAATGAAGAGGAGGTGGAGGGGTATATATAGCCTCCACACAAAATCTAACCGTTACACACAATCTACCAAACTCGGTGGGACCGAATCGTTAAACTCAGTCAGACCGATTTAGCAAATAATGTGACCGTTAGGGTTTTCGGTGGGACCGGAATGCAACTCGGTGGGACCGATTCGGTTAGGGTTAGGGCATAACGTAATCTCGTGAGACCGATTACACAAACTCGGTAGGACCGATTTTGGTAATTAGCTAACTAGAGAGTTGGTTAGGCAAACTCGGTTGGACCAATTATCAAACTCGGTGGGACCGATTTTGGTAATGAGTCAACCAGGAAGTTTGCATTGTAATCTCGGTAGTACCGATTGCTCAAACTCGGTGAGACCGATTTTGATAATGGACATACACAGAGAGATTACAATCCCATCTCGGTGAGACCGAGATCCCTATCGGTGAGACCGATTTGCTTAGGGTTTGTGGCAGTGGCTAAGACATCCAAACTCGGTGGCGCCGGATAGAAAGAATCAGTGGGGCCGAGTTTGAATTTAGGTTTAGGACATATGTGGATGTGAGAAAGTGGTTGAGGGTTTTTGGAGCATATCACTAAGCACATGAAGCCACCTCATCCCTCCTTGATAGTATTGGCTTTTCCTATAGACTCAATGTGATCTTGGATCACTAAAATGTAAAATGAAGAGTCTTGAGCTTGAAGCTTGAGCCAATCCTTTGTCCTTAGCATCTTGAAGGAGTTCCCACATCCTTTAGTCCATGCCACTCCATTGTTGAACTTATCTGAAACATACTAGATAAAAGTGTTAGTCCAACAAGAAATATGTTGACATTAATTACCAAAACCACCTAGGGAGCACTTGTGCTTTCAATCTCCCCCTTTTTGGTAATTGATGGCAACATACATCAAAGCTTTAGATAAAGATATAAATAATAGCAAGTAAAGCTTTGGGAAGACATGTAACAAGCATAGGCTCCCCCTACATGTATGCAATCATGTGAATATTGAAAATGGAAGCATGTGATAGCATAACCATGATAGAGCAGGCAATGTGTTACATGTATCTTGGCCATATGCATCAGAGCAAAAAAATATATTAAAGGAAATACCTTCATGCCCATGAGTCCTTCTTGCAAATAGTATGTACATCAGCAAGAATTCCTCATACACATGATTGTGATGCATATACTTACCTTGTAGTCTTGAGTTGGCTTAGGATGGAATGAACCTGTGAAAACAAGGTTAGATAACACAGATGCATCTACTAGCCAGAGCAAACAGAAGAAACCACAAGAATACCAAGACTGGGATGACATGTAGAGAGTGAGTACTGAGTACCACATTTGATTAGACATGTCCCCAAGAGTAAAGATATGCAATGAATTTGAATGATCTCTTTCCCTTAGATGTCTTGCTCCCCCTAAATCTAACATGGGATACTGGGAGAAGATAGGGAACAGAAAATCAGAGCTGAAAGATATAAATGAACAGAGCTAATGCAAACTAATGCAAGTAAGCACATATGAACATGTCTTTCCCCTCAAGAAGACATGTGGCATCTCTCCTCTTGAACACCAAGCATCTGGGATCCTTGAGAAATACTTTCTGCTAGTATTCTCTCCCCCTGCAGATCTCTCTCTCTCCCCCTGAAGGATCTCTCTCCCCCTATGAGATGTGATCTCTCTCTCTAAATGATAAGCTTTGATGTGATCTCTCTCCCCCTTTGACATCAATTTCCAAGAAGGGCTTGATAAAGATGTAATCTCTCTCTCTCCCTCTGGAATTTGTCGTGAATGGGTTTGGTCCTTGAGACACAGAACAAAGCAATGATAAAAATGTGATGCTTGTAGAGGACAAGATTCATTGAGTGGAGCTGGATCAGAAGAAACACAAAATATGTGGCAAATAGTTTTTCCTGTTATGAAATCGGTGGTACCGAGTGGTATGCTTCGGTCGTACCGAAAAGATTTCGTTGGACCGAAAATAACAAATCGGTGTAACCGAGTTCATCGCAGAGAAAACACTTGTCACCTCAGCTCACTAGACTAGTAATATCTCACAAAGATTTGCAAGGAATTAGATGCAGAAAATGCAGAGAAAACAGAAAGAAATCTAGATGAAGTTTTTTTTGAAAGGGGAAACACATAAGCATGAGACAAATGCAAAAACTTAGAAAAGAACACAGGAGAACTTCATCTAGAGATGGTCGGCGATAGAGTCACCTATGTTAGAGTATATTGACTTAGGAGTCAAGTGAGATCACTTGATCATAGGTCATACTCATCGTTTAAGCTCAAAATGGGGTTGCCATTTTTCATTTAAGCATCTTGATGTATTCACATCTTGTCGAGTTGCTTTAGCTCATGACTCGGAGTAAAGCTTCTCTAAGATGGAATAACATACCTCGGTTGGTGTTGTTGTCCATGTAGTTGAACTTGCGTGGGTTGCTCAAGGTTGATGTAGCTCATCAAGAATTTGGAGCACCACTTGGAATTTGAGTCCATCTACCTACATGGGTTAGTTCTTGCAAGGAAGAGCACTTGTATATCCAAAAATGACAATCATGAAACTCAACATAGAATTTGTCAAATGATATGTTTGAATGGTTTCGTGCTTCCTTGTCTTCAACCACCTTTGTATAGAGACTTGGTGATGTAGAGATTGCTCAAGATGTGAGTAGGTTACAATCTCATGGAATTTGATTCAACCAAGTACCTACATGGGTTAGGTAACATGCAAGATACAAATATACCCAAGACATAAGTTTTTCATCATAAGAGAAATATCAAGGATTAGTCATAAGCTCATGTCTTGCATGTATCCAATGGAGTTTCTAATCCAAGTTTGAAGCATCAATGATGTTCAATTCTCCTATTAACCTGCAAAACACTTTCTCATCAAGAGGTTTAGTGAATATATCTGCTAATTTCTTTTCGGTGCGAACATACTTAAGATCAATGTCACCCTTAGCAACATGATCTCGAATGAAATGATGACGAACTTCAATATGCTTAGTTCGAGAATGTTGCACAGGATTATGACCAATTTTGATAGCACTTTCATTATCACAAAGCAATGGAACATGTCTCACATATATCCCATAATCTTTAAGAGTTTGGGTCATCCAAAGTAATTGAGCACAACATGAACCAATGGCAATATATTCAGCTTCGGTGGTGGATAAGGATATCAAGTTTTGTTTCTTGGAAGACCAAGACACAAGAGATCTACCAAGAAATTGACAAGTACTCGAAGTGGACTTTCTATCAACCTTGTCTCCGGCATAGTCTGAGTCAGAGTAGCCAACAAGATCGAAAGAGGCCCTCTTAGGATACCAAATGCCAAAATTTGGTGTATGGATTAAGTATCTCACTATCCTTTTCACAGCCTTAAGATGACATTCTGTAGGGGCAGCATGATATCGTGCACACATGCACACACTTAGCATAATATCGGGACGTGAAGCACATAGATATAACAATGAACCAATCATAGAGCGATAAACCTTTTGATCAACCGGTTCACCATCTTTGGTCAAATCAAGATGTCCACTAGTAGGCATGGGTGTAGTCATACCTTTGCATTCTTGCATATTGAACTTCTTGAATAAGTCCTTGGTGTACTTCGTTTGAGAGACAAAAGTACCTTCCTTAGTTTGCTTGATTTGCAACCCAAGAAAGAATTTGAGTTCACTCATCATAGACATCTCAAACTTCTCCGACATTAGCTTCCCAAACTTTTCACTAAAATGAGGGTTAGTTGAACCAAATATAATATCATCAACATAAATTTGGCACACAAATAGTTCACCATTAACCCTTTTAGTAAAAAGAGTAGAATCAATTTTCCCAATTTCAAAGCCTTTTTCAATAAGGAACTTGGTCAAGCATTTATACCATGCTCTAGGAGCTTGTTTAAGACCATAAAGAGCTTTGTGAAGTTTGTAAACATGATTGGGTTTCTTAGGATTGACAAAGCCGGGAGGTTGTTTAACATAAACTTCCTCCTCTATTTCACCATTTAGAAAAGCACTTTTAATGTCCATTTGGTACAAGGTGATATCATGGTGATTAGCATAGGCAAGTAAGATGCGAATAGACTCAAGTCTAGCAACGGGAGCATAAGTCTCACCATAGTCCATACCTTCGACTTGTGTGTAGCCTTGGGCGACGAGACGTGCTTTGTTGCGAACTACTTGTCCATCTTCATCTTGCTTGTTGCGAAACACCCATTTGGTACCGATGATGTTGTGGTTGTTGTCGGGCTTCTCAACCAATGTCCAAACTTGGTTCCTCTCAAAGTTGTGTAGCTCTTCATGCATAGCATTTATCCAATCCGGATCTTCCAATGCTTCTTCGACCTTCATAGGTTCAATGCTAGAGATGAAAGAATGGTTTTCACAAAAGTTAGCTAAATGAGTTTTAGAGCGAGTGATTCTCCCGGTTTGAATATCATTGTAGATTTGCTCGACGGGATGGTCTTCAGCAATTCTTGCTCGAACCCGTGAAAGCTTTTGCTTGGATCTTCGTTGAACATCTTCTTCATCATGTTCTTCTTCTTGGCCTTCTTCATTGTTGGCGTTGTCGTTCTCTTGTCGTGGTGGAGAAGGAGGTTGTTGAGGTTCATCTTGATGCACTTCCTCGTTTCCTTCATCTTGGTGTGTCCCACTTGTGGATGCTTCCGTATCAACTCTTGGTTCACCTTGTCGTGAAGTAGAAGCTTCCACTTGGACGGACGAGGTACTCTCCTTCACCTCTGTTGGATGGACCTTGCCAATAGACAAGTCTTGGATTGCTTCCAAAGGATCTTTGTCTCCTACATCAATTGGCAATTGCTCTACTTGCGAGCCATTAGATTCATCAAACTTCACATCTACCGTCTCTTCAACCTTTTGGGTGAAATTGTTGTAGACACGGTAAGTGTGAGAGTTTGAGCCATAACCTAGTACGAAACCTTCATGAGACTTAACAACAATGCTTATCAAGAATGTAGCACTTTGAGCCGAATACTCGAAAGTATCCAACTTGGGGTTTGTTACTGGTGAGTAGCTCGTATGCCGTCTTGCCGAGTAGCTTGTGAAGATACAAGCGATTTGTTGCATGACAAGCTGTCTCAACCGCTTCTGCCCAAAAGTGCTTTGGCGTCTTGTACCCATCAAGCATCATTCTCGCCATTTCGATGAGCGTCCGATTCTTCCTCTCAACAACTCCATTTTGTTGAGGTGTGTACGTAGCCGAGAACTCGTGTGAAATCCCTTCTTCGTCAAGAAAGGTGTCCACATTTGCGTTCTTGAACTCCGTTCCGTTGTCGCTGCGAACCTTCTTGATCTTCACTTCAAACTGATTTTGGGCCTTCCTAGCGAAGTTTTTGAAGATCTTCTGAACCTGCGATTTATCATAAAGAAAGAACACCCACGTAAATCTGGAAAAATCATCGACTATAACTAGACCAAAAGAATTTCCACCGAGACTCTTGTAAGAGTTGGGACCAAAGAGATCCATGTGAAGTAGCTCGAGTGGTCTCTTCGTGGTCATGATGTTCTTCACGGGATGCCTTCCTCCAACCTGTTTACCTGCTTGACAAGCACTGCAAAGTCTATCCTTATCAAAAATGACATCATTAACACCAAGGATATGATTTCCTTTAATAAGCTTGTCAAGGTTTCTCATGCCAACGTGACCTAGTCGTCTATGCCATAACCAACCTTTTGAGGATTTAGCAATGAAGCAAGTTTTAGGTTGAGCCTTTTTAGTGAAATCAACAATGTATAGATCACCTCTACGTATACCGGTAAAGACCATTTTATGATTGTCTCGACGAAACACTTGGCAATCTACTTTAGTAAATAGGACATTGAAACCGAAGTCAGCAAGTCTAGATACTGAAAGTAAGTTGTATCCAAGAGATTCAACGAGCATGACATTTTGTATGGAGCTATCATGTGAGATGGCCACCTTACCGAGGCCAACCACCTTACCCTTTGAGTTGTCACCGAAAGTGACATACTTTCGAGGACTATCATTATCAACAAGCTCACGAAACATGTCTTTATCTCCGGTCATGTGATCGGTACATCCACTATCAAGAACCCATTCCTTTCCTCCTGACATATATCCCCGAAGATTTGCCATAAGACCAAATGTCTCATTGCATCATCAAGATCGAAGTCACTATCATCATCCTCATCATAGTATCCATGTTCAACATCGTCATGTGGTGGATCAAATCCTAGAGAGGGTGATTCGTTAGAGTGAGTTTCACAATGATCTTGTCTATGAATTTTTATAGCTTCGGAAATAATATCACTAATAATTCCAACATTTCCTTTGGCACGCATAAGGTTTGTAAGCTCAAATAGACGATCACCAAACATAGGATCACTAGTATTCATTTTACTCAAAGCAATAGACTTATGGAGAATTTCATCAAGATTTTTCAAAGAATAATCAGGAAATCGTTCCTCAAGAAATTTCCATATAGTGTAGGCACACTCAAGAGTAGGCAGTTTTATAATCAGGTTTCTAGGCAAGCCTCTAGTGATAAGATTAACAGTTCTAACATTACTATCATGTCAATAGACTCATCAAGGGTAGGATGCATAGGATCAACAGAAGGTGCACACGGACTAGCAATGTACTTGTTCAAATGGTATTGATTGAAAATTACAAGCATCTCATTTTTCCACTCCTGAAAATAGTCTCCATCAAGAATAGGCACTCTATGTCTAAGACTCCCCAAAGTAGACTCATCCATCTTCCTCCAATGGTGATTAAACCAAGGCAATGGAGACCAATGCTCTGATACCACTTGTAGGACCTTGATAAGAGGTGTCTAGAGGGGGGGGGGGTGATTAGACACTAAGTACCAAAGTTGTAGTTTTTAACCCTTTTAAAGTTTGAGTGGAGTTTAGGCACAAGTTTAACATTCACAACATATAGCAAGCAAGCATGCAAAGAGTATATGAGCAGCGGAAAGTAAAGCATGCAACTTGCAAGAATGTAAAGGGAAGGGTTTGGAGGATTCAAACGCAATTGGAGACACGGATGTTTTTGGCGTGGTTCCGATAGGTGGTGCTATCGTACATCCACGTTGATGGAGACTTCAACCCACGAAGGGTAACGGTTGCGCGAGTCCACGGAGGGCTCCACCCACGAAGGATCCACGAAGAAGCAACCTTGTCTATCCCACCATGGCCGTCGCCCACGAAGGACTTGCCTCACTAGCGGTAGATCTTCACGAAGTAGGCGATCTCCTTGCCCTTACAAACTCCTTGGTTCAACTCCACAATCTTGTCGGAGGCTCCCAAGTGACACCTAGCCAATCTAGGAGACACCACTCTCCAAGAAGTAACAAATGGTGCGTTGATGATGAACTCCTTGCTCTTGTGCTTCAAATGATAGTCTCCCCAACACTCAACTCTCTCTCATAGGATTTTGGATCTGGTGGAAAGAGGATTTGAGTGGAAAGCAACTTGGGGAAGGCTAGAGATCAAGATTCATATGGTAGGAATGGAATATCTTGGCCTCAACACATGAGTAGGTAGTTCTCTCTCAGAAATAGGATTCTGGAAGTGTAGGTTCAGTCTGATGGCTCTCTCCACGAATGAAGAGGAGGTGGAGGGGTATATATAGCCTCCACAAAAAATCTAACCGTTACACACAATCTACCAAACTCGATGGGACCGAATCGTTAAACTCGGTCAGACTGATTTAGCAAATAATGTGACCGTTAGGGTTTTCGGTGGGACCGGAATGCAACTCGGTGGGACCGATTCGGTTAGGGTTAGGGCATAACGTAATCTCGGTGAGACCGATTACACAAACTCGATAGGACCGATTTTGGTAATTAGCTAACCAGAGAGTTGGTCAGGCAAACTTGGTTGGACTGATTATCAAACTCGGTGGGACCGATTTTGGTAATGAGTCAACCAGGAAGTTTGCATTGTAATCTTGGTAGTACGGATTGCTCAAACTCGGTGAGACCGATTTTGATAATGGACATACACAGAGAGATTACAATCCCATCTCGGTGAGACCGAGATCCCTATCGGTGAGACCGATTTGCTTAGGGTTTGTGGCAGTGGCTAAGACATCCAAACTCGGTGGCGCCGGATAGAAAGAATCAGTGGGGCCGAGTTTGACTTTAGGTTTAGGATATATGTGGATGTGAGAAAGTGGTTGAGGGTTTTTGGAGCATATCACTAAGCACATGAAGCAAGAGGCTCATTAAGCAACACCTCATCCCTCCTTGATAGTATTGGCTTTTCCTATAGACTCAATGTGATCTTAGATCACTAAAATGTAAAATGAAGAGTCTTAAGCTTGAAGCTTAAGCCAATCCTTTGTCCTTAGCATCTTGAAGGAGTTCCCACATCCTTTAGTCCATGCCACTCCATTGTTGAACTTATCTAAAACATACTAGATAAAAGTGTTAGTCCAACAAGAGATATGTTGACATTAATTACCAAAACCACCTAGGGAGCACTTGTGCTTTCACCCAGCTGTCAGCCTCTCCATGTACAGTCCACGTCCGATGGATGTCGTTCGTTGACCACGTTGACCAGGCCGAGCCGAGAGCACCATGGCGGTGGACGACGGCGAGGCTAGGAAGGGGGCAACGTGGAGCCGGGGAAGACGCAGCAGTGGATGCCCAAGCGAAGAGGAGTACGAGGGTTCACTGGTTCGGTTGCGGTGTGAGGTTACCGTCACCGCAGAATAACAAGGGGTGTGGGTGAGTAGAGGGATGGCCTGGCCAGCGGTGGGAGTAGGGGTGGTGAGGCCTCCGCGGCATCACAACCGGCCACGGGAGGTAGGAGCATGCGACACGACCGGCGCTGCTTTGGGCGGCTGGAGCACGAAGACCAGATGTTGAAGAAGCACTACGGCCGTTGGATGGACATCGTACGGTCACTGGAGCTAGAATCGTTCATATTGACTAAGTTGACAAAGCCCTCCATCCCCGTCAACTTAGTAGGCCCACAAGTGAGCCTCCCACCAAGGTGGGTCGAGGCTAGCTGGGGGAGTATTCATTTTTTTGTGCGTAATAAGGAGGCACTTTCGGTGGGTACGAGCTGAAAGCGGGGGGAACGTCTTTTTTGTGAAATACGGTGGCCCGTCCGGTGGGTCCCAGCAGTCAGGGGGAAACGTTTTTTTGCAAAATAGTGGTGGCCCGTCCGATGGGTCCCTGCTGTCAGGTGGAGGAATAATTATTTTGCGCATAATAAGGAGGCACTTCCTTGCGGCTGTCGTGGACCCAGCTGTCAGCCTCTCCACGTATAGTACTCTTCTGATGGAAGTCTTTCCTTGACCATGTTGACCATGCCACGCCGAGAGCACCAGGGCGATGGACGACGGCGAGGCCTAGGAAGGAAGGGGACGACGCGGAGCCGGGGAAGACGCGACAGTGGATGCCCATGCGTAGAGGAGTAGGAGGGTTCACTAGTTCGGCTACGGTGTGAGGCTGCCGTCACCGCAGGGCCTGGCTAGCGGTGGGAGTAGTAGGGGGAGGTGAGGCCTCAACGGTAGCACAGCCGGCCACTGGAGGCAGGAGCAGGCGGTCTCGCCGGCGCTATTTTTGGTGACTGGTGCAAGAAGAGCAGCACTTGAAGAAGCAACAGGACCGTTCAACGGTTACTGCTGCTACAATCGTTTGTTGACTAAGTTGACAAGCCCTGCGTACGCGTCAACTTAGTAGGCCCACAGGTCAGCCTCCAAACCGGTGTGCCCCAGATGTCAGTGGGAGGAATCATTTTTTTCGCGTAATAAGGAGACAGTAGATTGCGTGCGGCTAGGCCAACGGAGGGAGTAGGATGGGCCGGGGAAGCCTACGTGGCATCACAACGGGCCACAAGAGGAGGGAGCAGGCAGTCCCGCCGGTGCTAGTTTAGGCGGCTCGAGCAGGAAGATCAAAGATTGAAGAAGCACGTCGGCCGTTGGATGGACATCCAACAGTCACTGCTGCTAGAATTGTGTGTTGACTGACAAAGCCTTGCGTAAACAAGTCAGCCTCGAAATCTGTGTCGTGTATAGCCCATTTGCTATTATTTTTTATAATTTTTACTTATTTTCTAATTCATATGGAAATTATTGCAGCCCGTTTTCCATTTTTAGAATTGCTGCCCATTTTCTGGTCAGTACCAGGGTTAAAAAAATCAACTAAATATGTGCGAAATTTTGAAAATTCGCAAATTTTGGCTGGGGAACAAAATATTCTTAATCCAAAAATTAGTAGCCATACTAAAAAAAATTTAAAAATAAATTAGTACTATGTCATGTTAAATCCAATGAAATACTATAAATATTAGTGAAGAACAAAAACAAAAAAGAAACTAATATCCCATTTGCTATAACTTTTTTGGAATTTTCAACCCCTTTGATATTACTTTTATCAGACACTCACCATACTCTTTGGCCAGGCCGGAATGCATCCCTCCTCGTCTTGAAAGATTTGCAGCCCAGTAAGTCGAAGAAAACAAATAGGCCTAGCTTGGGTATTCTTCAAAAAGAAATACTGGGCTACCTATTTTCCTAATGAAAAACCTGCTGGGCTGGTCATGTTGTTAGACGGGCCACAGAGACCGCACAACCCAGTTTATAGCCTGCTCCTCCGAATTACTACTCAAAAAAAAGTTGTGCAATTCTGTCGTTAATTGACTATACTTTAAAAGTGATGTGAGTCCCGGATATCAGTAGGGTGGATTAGAGTAAAAAAACGAGGGGTGCATCTGAGTAGTAAAAGAGGCGCTTGCTTGTGTTTGGGAGTGGACCTAGTGGGTCCGTACTGTCATACTCACAACTACAGTTCTCTCCCGATTCACTATGTTGACAGGGACCGTTTCGAAAAAAAACTATGTTGACAGGGCTGGACGGCGGTGCCGCGGCGAGCGCACCAAGGCGGAGGATAAAGTGCTGTCGCCAATGTGCTAGGCTGGGTTGGACATTCTTATTGAAAAATAAAAATGGACCGGAACTATTTACGATGTTGACTACGATTTGCATGGGTCCGCTGGTTGTAGGAAGAAAATTCTAGGAGAAAGAAGACTGGTCGCTATCTTTGCCTAAGAATAATATCGACTGAATGTAATGACACTATCATAGGAAATAATATCCTGCTATTAAATCATGAATTTAAAGAACTGGTGCATGAGCATTTAGCTTTATTTATTTATTTACTTATTTATGTTTAGGGGACCATGAGCATGTACCTGGGCCGGATTCATGTGAGAGCCTCCTTTCCAGTTAATTATGGGCTCCTCTATTGGGCCTTCATCAGTGGGCTGCATGTTATCAACAAGTGGAAAATGTGTTCCGTACGAAAAATAGTATGTGTTACGTACGGTACAGGGTACTAAGGACCGAACCGTGCAACGACTTCCAAAACATTGTGTTTGTCGTTCTAACAACACATTTATTCAACCAACAGACGAAATATACCACTGACTGTACATTGAAAACAACAGCAACAGCAACCAGGGCTAGGGGTGCAACAGAAGCAGTAAGCAGGCCAGAAGAGTGAAGATGCAACTCTCTCTTCCAAACCAAACATCAGCCATTATTACAAAAGGGCTACCAAAAAAGAACAAGTGTATGCATCAAACTAAATAAAGATCCCACTACACCAAGTGCACGCATCTAACTAACTGGCTCAGTTAGATGTTACTATTTATTAAGCTGTGGAGATTGGCTGACGGCTTGAACCAGATGGGTGCCTGACAAGGGAAACTCCAGCCAGCAGGTCGAAGTCTGATACTTGTGACCCTCTCTCCTACTTTGGGCTGCAGAGCGTGGCGGCACATATCACGGTATGGTGCATGCAGAGACACATGGTACGCTGTGTACACACAGTTTTTCCTGATGAACGAAACCGCGCTGCCATCATGATCCTTGCTATCGGTTATCTCTTGGTTAATCGGATAATTCAGTTCGACAAACAAAGAGCGTGTACCAAGGCTACTTACCAGCCTCCAGTCAAAAATTCCTGAAGGCCCAAAGAAGCTGGGATCCTACTCAAAGACCTTGCAGTGATTGTGATTGTATTCCGCGAAACAACACGTCCGGTACGTGCGAACGATTATCAATCGTTCGCCGTCGTCTGATCGAGCGAGGAACCACCTGCAACTACCATGCCGCTTTTCTTTGAAAGGTTCTGGGATTAGGAAGGGTAGGGACACCAGGCGGCGTACAACATCATATGAAGTTGGAGTCAAGTAAAAAAGGGCTCTTGATTTAATCTATCTTAAGAATAGCATGTTATGAGCATGAATATTTTTTCAGTAAATGTTGACAGTAATATAAGCAAGTCATCATGATATCGTAGGAAAGTAACATACTGCTGTAACAGCCGATTGTAGCAATGACTGGAGTAGGCCAGCAATACGTCCAGCCATAGAAGGAGTCGCTAGCGTAAATGAAGCCCTTGTGTTCAATGGCATCAGAGAACCATGGAGGATGTATGATCCTGCGATGGATGTGCAGATTTATCCACTTACCACAGTGACCTGTTAGATAGGCGAGACCGCGGTTGAAGAACGCAATTAGCCCGAAGTCTTTATAATTCACAGATCTTGTGGGCACTTGGCAGATTACAACCTTGAGCAAATCAAACTTGGTATCATGTTGGCTACTGTAAGATTCCGAGTATTTTGGGCCGCGGTGCCAAAGCAGTGCAGTGTTAATCGAAGGAAGGGGGATCAATCGCCGGGTGTAGACCTCCACGAGCATCCAGATGCCGCAACCGTCGACGAGCACCATCCAAGATGTGTTCATGCAGACCCAGTACATACCGTTAACGTAGTTGAGGCTGGCGGGGATCGGATCGCAATCAACGGGGTTGATGCTGGCCACCCTATGATCGTTATGCTGCATGACACGCCATTTCTGAAGATCAGGCGGCATCAGCAAGCAAGGAGCTGGCTTAAAAAGCTCCGGCCTAAGGGCTTTGAGTAAACGGTATAGCCCCGACGAGCACGCGGCGAGCGACATGGTACTGAGATTGTCCACACGCGAAACAATGAGCTTGATTACCTCTGTGGGGAGTGAATTCCAGCCACTCTTTCGGCGGACGCTGCTCGGTTCTACCATTGTTAGTGCTTGGGTTTCGGACGAGGGGGGGAGGCGCCTTAGCGGGGATGGAAGATTGGACAAGATTATGTGCGGACGAAGATGGAGAAGCGAATATGTGCTGCGGGAAGTGGACAGGTGATGATGACTACAACACGCTGCTTGACTTACGAGACACATACCAGCAGCGTAGGGTCATATCGATGCCAGACAACTTGCTTGAGTGATCACAGTACTAGTACTCCCTACAGTACCTACTACAGTACTATGCCCTAACTTGCTTGAGTAGAGTAGTAGAGTAGGACTCTGCTCTACTACTAGCACCGGAGGAGTAGTATATTCTAATCTAAAATAGTTACAAACTTCAATGCCCAAGCGTGGAAGGACTACGAACCGTGGTCAAAGACCGTGTCTACGTGGTGTTTGGAATTATATGCAAAAAAATAGCAAGATGCCCGTGCATTGCACGACACACCATCATCACCAACTCGGTTTTTTCTCTACTCCTACTCCTATAAAAGACTCAGTTGGTGATGATGGAGGCGAGGAGGCGTGTTCAGCCGGGCGTGCAGCGGACGGTGCAATACTATTCGATTTGTTATAAAAAAACAAAGAAGAGTAGTAGAGATAGAGACTTAGGGAGGAGCATGAGGTTGTGGGAGATAAGGATGAATGAGGCAAGGCCTTATCTGTAAATGTGGAGAGAGGTGCGGGTATCTTTTGTAAAATTTTCATAGTTGGCTTTCTATCCGTCAGATATAGATCAGACGGTCTATATTACAAGATGGCAGGCATACCATCATCACCAACTCGGTTTTCTATAAGAGTAGATATGGATAGATAGAGACTAGGGAGTACTAGTAAGGACACCATCTACTGCTTCGTGTGCTACTCCTGCACTCCATTCGGCACCGCAACGTCCCATACAGCCACTCCCTCCTGCACTCCATTCGGCGGACACTGTTGAAATTTGGGGAGCGCACTCTCGCGACTGCTGGCAGCCATGACTTCACTGACAACGACTTCTTCCCCGACCTCGGCAACCTCTTCCTCAACAACATGGGTGACAACCTCAATGCCAACGGTGCTGCTCCCGTTGCACCGTATGTGTTTCTCTCCTTCCTGTACGAAATCGTGGTAGAATTCATGTTTCTACTCTATATCCTACTACTATGCTAGTCCACATGATTAGTATCATCTCTGTTATAGCCGTCATGATTTATTTTGTGCTTATTCGGATTAAATCTCGTAGTAACTTGCTCATATATTCAACTAGCGCAACATCCCCTATAGCCACTCCCGTTTCATGGACGGCCTGGTCGATGCCTCCAAGGAGCCCTTCGTCTACTGCTATGAGTGCCCGATGCCGTTTTGGGGCTCGCCGGCGGACATAGTCCATCACCTCACGGATGCGTGTAGCGGTCACTACTGGCCCTTGGCGGAGAACATCAAGTACGAGACGTGCTACCCGTTCACCATGCCGGAGTCGCTGGAGGATCACCACCGCCTGCTAGTCTCGGAGGAGGACGACAGCGTCTTCCTCTTGATCGTGGGCACCGGCGAGGCCCACGCAGGCCGCCGCCCCATCTCTGTAGTGTGCGTCAGGGGCGACGCCGCTGATGTTGACACTGACACGAGGTCGGTGTACGGGTGCGTGGTCAGTGTTACTACCCCTCCGGGTCACGTGGGCGGCGAGACCGGCCTCATCGGACGGACTTGGACTCTGCGGAGCTGGGACTTTCCCGCTGATGTGGACTTGGAAAACCCATGGCATCCTTTACCCGCCAACGCGGTGCACGGGGACTCCAAGGAGGTTCACCTGGACATACGCATTATCAAGTTAAATGTTGATCATTAGTCTTCGCTCAATGTAATCCGCTGTCTAAGCATGTGGAGACTTCCATGTAGGATCTTGCTCTATTGGAGTATCACGCATGAATAAAACTGTATCCATTTATGGTTTAGTCTAGAATCTTCCATGTATGAATTTTTACTACAGTACTGGTGAAAGACTTACGATGAACCATTTCTTACATCTCCTGTGCCCCCTTGCAAGTCATCCTGATTTAATCCCTCCGTCTAGGTGTATAAGGGCATGCTTAATATTACTTAATAGTATAGCCAACTATTGACTATATGAAAGTGCCATGTCATCTGTAGCCAACATGTATAACAATCGATACTCAAAAACTAATTCTTAAAGATCATTTCTTGCAAAGCACAATAAGTGTTATTTCTTCACAAGTTTTGGATGGAAGTTGAACAGTTGAACGCTTTTGTTTGCAAAAGATACCCTTTTTATCTATTTCACCCAGATGTTTGTGAGCTCTAGAGATGAAATAATATCTTAAGAAACCTATCGATACCCGTTACACATGAGATGACCCCCACACTCTTTGTCAAAATAAACAACTCCCCAATCAATGCATTTCACTCTTCGGTGCAACACACGGGCACCTTACTACTATAGATTCGTACAACCAAAAATTGAACTAACATTATATATAGTACGATAAATGCTGATGCATGTCACCTAAAATTATATCATTCAAAACTATGTTCAAATACGAATCCAATGATATAGTTTTTGTTGACATGCACTAACATTTTGTCAGTTAAATCTTCAGTCAAATTCAATGGGGGACTAATAAACCACGACCGATGTAGTACAAGTGTAGTGGGCGGCGCTGCACGAGAGTCTCACCCCGCTTGTGGCGCGACAGTAAAGCCGTCATATCACAAAACCCAACCACTGCCAGTAATAAGTGGCTTGGTAAAATAAACGGACAAGCAACCATCACATCCCTCCGTCTTTTTTGCATTTCATCTCTCTGCATTTACTTTCTCCAGTTCATCTCGCACACTCGATCCCTGGCTACTACTCCTAGTATCCCTAGCTACTACTCCTAGGGCCAGTTCTTTTTGCAACTTAAAAAATAAGCCATCTCTTCCCCAGCTTTTCCCATAAGACTAGTCACAGTGGAGAGTAACATTAAGGCGCCTCACTCATTTATTTGGGCTTCTAAACTATTACTCCCTCCTTTCCGGTTTATAGGGCTTAATTCAAAAATCTCACCAACCAAGGTAGATGGTGAGTGGTGGAATACTTTTTGTATTTTGTAAAAACACCCAATTAATGCTCTTGTTTTTCTCAAAAAATTATGTTTACCAATGTATTAATTGTAATACATGCATGCATAAAGTACATGCATTGGTCAATTTTCTCTTAATACTTGCATGCAATGATTTAATGAACCTTGGAATTTGAACATGTGATGGGGAACAACCAAATTGAGCCTTATAAAATGGAAAAACTAAAAAAATTTGAGATAACCCTATAAACCGGAAAGGAGGGAGTAGTACTACTAGTACTCCCTTCATTTTTATATACAAGGTCATAAACTCAAATTACAGGTACCAAGATAAAAATCAATGTGTGCTTTACAAGTCAATTTATTTTCTCGTTTACCGGGTTAATTAATAGGGTGCATGCACATTAGAAGAAATTGAGTGGCCGTGAGAGAGGAAGCACTAGATGAGTTTGTCATTATCATCCACTACATGCATGCTAGTAATGAAGCCATGGGTTAGTACAAGGAAACATCATTAATATTTGTCTACTGTTGGTGGCCTTGTATAGATGCAAAATGTATTTTTTATAGTGGCCTTGTATACAAAAATGGAGGGAGTACCTCCGTCCTGGTTTATTCGTCACCATTGTAATTTGTGGTGAATTTTGACCAAAGATTTAAATGATGAAATGTTAGTGCATGTGACATCACAAACATTTCATTAGTTAAATTTATGATCAAAATTTGACACAGATTACAATGGGGACCAATAAACCAGGATGGAGCTAGTAGTAAAGGGATTACACTACTAATCTAGAAGCCTAAACGAACTGGCCCCTGGTACACCTACTAGTAGTACTAGTACTCAAGTTGGAATTCCAATTGCACGGCACAACTTGTTAGGAAAAAAATTCGATACAGGGTGTAGGAAGCGGTTTGGGAATTTGCATGCCTTTTCGACCAGTGAGATACTCCGTACAAAGTATGACAGAGAAATAACCACAGAGAAGGAAGCTAAAAGTAAACAATCAAACAAGCATTTTTCCATTTGTTTTGCATTGAATCGTTTGACAAGCTTGACTAGTGTTGTTTTTCTACTTTTAAAAAAACCGCATCGTAATGTTAAAATGTGCATTTGCCCGTACATAAGTAATAGTAGTACTCCCTCCATCTAGGTGTATAAAGTCTTCCCTCCTACTTGGTCACGGTGCACAACCAAAGATGACTTATTCACCTGGACGGAGGGAGTAGCACAGTCTGCAAGCATATATAGAGAGAGACGTGCAGTACTAAAGTTTGTGCTGTATGCACCTACTTACAAAATGCGTATGGATACACAAGGTTTCCAAACTTTCCTCTTACATACTTAATTAAGGGCGCTAATAATTCCCGAACGTTCGGGATTTATCATTTGCATCCCAAAACTAATGAGATCACCTTACGAAACTAAATTATACTCCCTACTAAAAGCCATGGCGCTCGCAGGAGCGCTTGCGGCGCGCCACGAGTGCCCTGGTGCGCGACCGTTTCCCAGCGCACCGACACAACGCCTCTTCCTCAGCCTCGCAACTCACGAGGTGCTGATTGGCGGCTTGCCGGCGGGCGAGCGCGATCTCACCGGTGTGCTGATCCGGCGCCAGCAGGTACTCCTCCTCGCTGGAAGCATGCACCCGGTCCACATACCGCCAAGCATAGATGAGGCGCTTGGGCCCGACTGCACTCAGGGCTTTCGCACGAGCGTCCTCCGCTACCCTCACGGACCTTGCACGAGCCTTCTACCAAAGAGCCAATTGCCTGACTCTCTTGGACGCGACATAGAGCTGCCAGGCAGCTTGCCCCGTGGCACACTTCTCTTCCTCGGCCTTCTTCTCCGCCTCTATTTTGGCGTGCTCTGTCGGCAGCAAAGCTTCCCACATGGCGACATCCATTTCTTTCCAAAGCTCCTCAAGGCTGGGGGGCTCTGCGGGCGGTGCGGTGTTCTCCTTGTAGCGGGGAGCCGACGCGCCTGCTGGCGATTTTGGGAATACCGACGCGTCCACCTCGACACATCGCGGCGAGGAGTGGAACGCCGACGCGTCCTCCTCGACTAGTGGAGGCGAGGAACGGAATGGGGACGCGTGACCGTACAGGCGGTGCAGCAAGGGGCGCTTAGGGCTTGGGAGGGGTGATGCTATGGTGGTCGACGTGAGAGGAAGGGGGAGGAGATAGCGATGAACATGAGCGTTCTTCCGAATGCCGTGGGAGGCACAGTATTTATAGCAAGCAATGGCACACCTACGTAAGATATGGATTGAGCTGCACTGACTTAAGTGCAGGTCTAGTTGCGTCACTCACATGTGGGCCAGACCCTTGTTGGGCCCATATGTTAGTGACCCAATGCACCTGCAGTTATGTAACTGATGCAGCGTCCCGGAAGATATGTTGCGTGATTAACGTAACAACTACGTGGGCATATTTGTTGGAGTAAATTACAGGTGAGGGAAGGGGTGGAAATATTGCTGGTCACAATGGATTGGACGAGCGTGGGGGAAGGAGAGTCATGCATGCAGATTTTTTCACACGGGGTGGAGTGTTGGGACCGCCGGAGGGAGAAGGAGAGTTTGGCAGGCATATTGTTTCCACACATGGAGAGGAAAAGATTTGGAGATGAACGGGCTTCCTGCAGGTATGGGTAAAGGTGCATAATAAGTCATATTGCATGCTGGGCTAGGTATAGTCTCAAGTCATTAAAAACATACACGCCCCACACATGTTCATATTTCAAGGTGCACTAAATTATTGCATGCGATGATTAAGGCTGGCCATAATGGTGGTATCTTAGCTGGTATCATGCACACAGGAATAGCAAACATGCTGATGTGGCAAAGAATTAAAGAAGAGGGGGGGGGGTTAGAGTAACTAGTGTTCATGCATGCATTGGTAAACACATTTTTTTGTGAAGAACGACATCATTAGTTGAGTACTTTTGCAGACTTCAAAAACTATTCCACCGCCTCTACTATCTTGCTAAGAGTAGGTGAAATTTTTGAATCAAGCCCTTTAAACTAGAAGGGAGGTAGTAGTACTCTAATAGCTAACCTTGTTGTGATGACAAGATAGGACATGGCACGCAGCTGGACGGAGGAACTAGTCTGCATTGTGCATTTAAGTTTTGTTTGAAGTCAATGTACCTCTACTTTCACCAGACTTATAGAAAAATGTATCAACACTCACAATGTCAAATCAATATTTTTACACTCATTATAAAACGTAGTTATTATACTCATTATAATTAGTATTGTAGATATTGATATTTTTAGTTTAAATTTGGTCAAACACTTTGCAAATGGTTGACGGGAGTAAAAAGGACCAGAGGGAGTATCATGCATGCGGAGTAGGCAAAAAAATTGCTCATTTATAGCCGGTCGAAGTCTCAAAGGGCGCGACCGCGCGAGGAGGCGAAGGTCATGGGAGGCGCGACGGTTGACGGAATTAAGTGAAGTTACATCCACGTGCTGGCATGGCGTGTGAACAGGCAAAAGCTATACCGTTAGGCCTACGATATGGGTCTAGTAGACATGACATCTAGTGGGTCCCGCATAGTTCTCGAGAACTCTTTGGGGGCTTTCAGCCGTTTATCCACCGAGCAAGCCAGCAACCCCATGCCGTTCGCACGCCCTACTCGTCCCCGTCTTCTATCTTACAACAGTTCGCTCCCAGTCGTCCCGTCCTTTTCACATTAGTTCGCTCCCAGTTTTTTTTGCGGGGTACAACAGTTCAACTTCTCCTAACCCTCCTCCAAAATCCATGGCCTCCCAAATCTCCATGGTCGCTGCTGAGTACCAGGTTAGAGCCATCACCAGTGATGAGTTCACCATCATCTACACACATGGATCCGCGACGATGGAAGTATGGCTTGCTCGCTTCCTACGCATGTTCAACAGTTCAACGGATGAGTGGGTCGCTGGGCTAGATGTTGAGTACACCACAATCCTGGGACAAGAGAAGGATCTAAAGGACAAAGAGAGGAAGAAGCCCGCTGTGATCCAGGTTTGTGTACATAACGTTTGCTTGGTCTACCACATATGCCATGCCGACGTTGAGTGCCAGGATTTTAAGAACTTCCTCAAGGACAAAAGAGTGAAATTCGTTATCGTAGACTTTAAGAACGACAGGGATGTCCTGTGTCGTATAGTTCTCGTTGTAGGCCAGCCCTTCGATCTCCAGAAGGCAAGCCTGGTGTCCTCCTCTCAACCTTCAATGCTGACCCTAGTAGCAACCTTGATTGATCCTTCATACGCTAAACTGAAGAAACCTCATCACGAGTTTCATCATGCATGGGAGTCGAAGACATTAGATGAAGATCACATCCTGTATGCAGCAATGGATGCCTACCTTTGTTTAAATATCTACAAGGGTTGGTTAAGAAGCAGAGCCCAGTGTCCGGTTCAAGCAAAGAAGCGTCAGCGAAGAGGAAGAGGAAGAGGGACGAGGACGAAGTCGAGGACGTGGACTCGGACTCCGAGTAGGTGGCAGTGCCGTCGCTCATGCTAGTTCTACTGCAGTGTCAAGCAGACTAGTTGCTTAGTTTATTTTCAAGGGTGTGTTGTGCTGAGGCCCCAGCAGAACTATCTTTATGTTCTTTCTCGTTATTTGAACTCTTTAGTACGTACAATAGTACTAGTACTATGTCTTACTACTGTTCTTCTTGAAGTTGGTACTACTGCTCGTATCTTCGTGTTCCTACTGTACTTAATACGTTCATACTAGTAGTATAATTTGGGTCAGTCGATTTGTGAAAGAAGTTCGACGGAGCAAAGGAAGAAGACGACAGAAGAGGTGGAAGAAGCCCTTTTATCCATCCATGTTGCATCAAACGGCTCACAAGAGTCGACTGGCCCAAATTGCTCCTTCAGATTGCAGGATCCACGTGGCATTCAAGGTCTCGAAGGTAGATTCCGCGTCCGCACCCGGTTTGCGGGCTCGACGCGCGCGCGACCGGCTTCTGCTGCGACCCGCCACCATGCGCGCCTCCTCCGCGCATGCGGAGACGACAATGACACGCTAGTTCCTCCTCGCTGGCGTGCTGGAGCACGCGCTCGTCCTCCTCTTTGTATGCTGCATGCATAGATGTGGCTCCCCCAGCTGCTCGCGTGCTTGGCAGCGCGGAGGGTCTGCAGACGACGTGAGCGGGCGAGCCTTCGGCTTCATGGCACTAGGATGGCGGCGACACGGCGGTGATGGGCGAGAAATTGTTGGCCGGAGCAGGCGGGCGCCGGCATGCGCAACGGCGGCGGCGGCATATTGATGAGTGCGCATGTGGGAGCTTACTTTAGTTTTATATAAGGTTGGTCAAACTTAAAAGAAAACTGTACTAGTACACGTAAACATTAGACTTAGGCAGCGCTTTTATTAGTTAGTACCACAGCCACGATACATAATCCTGTGCAAGCGCGTGAACCGTGGCTGCACAGTCGATCGAACGGTGCGTCACCGTGTCGCGCTCGAAGGACATCCACCGAGCCTTTTTGTGTGTGTGAAAACAATCCCCGAATATTACTCAACTTTTTTTCCTAGAAAAGTTCTTGACGCTGCAATATTTCCATATATTTGAATTTAGCTCCAGTTCGTGTTTATTTGGATTTGGACGTTTTAGGTGCGCCCTAGTTTTTTTAATACTGATTTTGTGTGTGTGACTGAGAGAGAACGTGTGTATGTGTCCCTATGTGTGTTGTGGCGGAAGGGCAATGTGGAGACGGTGTGTGTGTGTGATACAGACATAGAGAGGTGTGAATGTGCAAATGATCATGCATGAGTGAGACATAGACAGATGCCGATACGTTGTGTATACATGAGAGAACGGTCTTCTAGTTTACTTGTGTGTGTGTGAGAGAGAGAGAGAGATAGAGAGAGAGAGGAACATCTGTAACACAACAACCATCTCTCTTGATTCGTCTGTCCCTCGCACGATCGCATGCAACACATGCATCAACGCGCACATTTTGACACCCTCACCCGGCCCCTGTCCACCTCAAGGCCCACACAATCTCTTCGTGAATACCCATTTCTCTCCTTAGGTTTGTTTTCTCTCAATATCTGACACACACACACACACACACACACACAGAGAGAGAGAGACACACACAGCACAACACACACACACCCTCCCCTGAGCACACAATTCATCCCCATCCAAGTTTATAAGGCGACCACTCTCACTTGTGCTTCTTTGCACCCCAACATGCACAACACCTCAATCTTCAAAGAGGGCACCGAGAAGATCGAAGACGGCGACCACACCGTTCTAGAGAATGCAGGGCCATTTGGAAGCAGGGTGATGTGACGACGGCTGACTGACTCCTCCCCCACCCTCTCTCTCTCTCTCGCACAAAATTACCAATCCCTCTCTCCCCCGCACAAAATTATCAATCCCTCAACCCATGAGATCCTTCCCCTCTCGTCCATGTTTTTCCAGCTCTCGCATCAAACATGTTGTCTCTTCTCCTTCCACGTATACAGAATCTGGATGCACACGCATCTCACGTATATTACATGTCTCCATCTTTCTCACATACCTAACTTCTTCCTCTCTCTTTCTCTCTCTCTATCTCTCTCTCTGTCTCGTTAGGTTAGTCTCCTACTCTCTCGTCCACATACATACAATCTTTCCCGCCCTATCTGCTCCATCTTCAAAAGCTCTCTCTGCATGTTTCATTCACACATTGGGATATGTCAAAATGTTGCTTCTATAATGGCTGATGTAGAGTTATGGTTGGTTTTGTTGCATCCTACAAAGTAATAACTATGAAATGCATTTAGATTCTCATTTGACTGGGATTATGTGAGTTTGAGCATGTTGTGAAGTACTATAGACCTTGTATACATCTTGGGATTCGACAATGATTGTAACTATTGAATTGTATAGACCATTACATTTGAAGTCAATAGCCTAATATATTTATTTCACAATTTCAACAAATGATTAGTTCACTACAAACTAAGAAAACAAATGTGTAGCCCCTCCATTTTTATTTAAGTCCGCGTATTAGCATTGGTCAAAGTCAAGTTTTGTAAACTCTCAAAAAGCTTATAACAAAAAATATTAACATATACAATAACAAATAAATACCATTAGTTTCATTATTGAATGTACTTCCACATCATACATATTTGTTATGGTAAATGTTTATATTTTTCTATAAACTTGGTCAAACTTTAGGAAGTTTTACTTCGGTCAAACCTAATATGCAGAGTTTACTACTACATCTCGCTAGTTGCTTAGCCAAATCACTCAACATGCCACATGGGGAGTTCAGTGTCACAAAATTTTGAGGTCGGCGGGAAAATCTCTCGCGACCCTGATTCGAGCAGTGGGAAGTTACCATCATAGCCTTCGGAACAGGCCTACGGATGACGCTTGGTAGGGGGCTATTTTCGTAACTTCAGGTTCACCCTACCCAGCCAACCCCACCCCGGCACCCAGAGTAGTAGTACACCTGAATACTCTCCATTTTCTATCCCCACCACAAAATAGACTTCTCCATGGCACCGCAACCTTCGTGCTCCTCCCCTTTACATCGGCACACTCGTCCACCACAGCGCATCTGCCTCATCGATGACCTCGTACGCCGCACTGGAGCCGGTCCACCGTCGTCGTCGTACACGGAGCCTCTTCCCCGGCATCGTCTTCCACGGTCTCGGATCTGCTTCCCGGAAGCCGACGCCAAGCGCAGAAGTACCACCATCATGGACAATGAACTAACTCCCGTTGCCGACCATGACTCACAGAGGCCGCCACGACCATCGTTCTCCTCCTTGATTGGTAATGTGTGTAGTGAATCACTTAGCAGTACATGTGCAGTTTCAATTTTGTTCATACCTACCCTTCAAATTTCCTGGGTGCTATTGTTCCCGTAAAAGTAATTGGTTATAGCCTCCATTGTCCAACAGAATATCAGCTTGTAATTGTGCGTCGCTCTTGTATCGCGCTATGCTTGGGTAGGTTTTTCTTCTGCAACCAGTAGTGTGGCAAATGATGGAAAGTTTTTTAGAACTAGCAAGATGCCCATGCGTTGCATGCATCAAGATGCATTTGTATGAGTAGTTTATCTTTTGGAAGAAAAGGATGAACGAGGGAAGGCCTTATTTGCAAATCTGGAGAGGGGTATGGGTATCTTTTTGCAAAATTCCCATTTGTTTCTTTACTATCTGTCAGATATAAATCGGACGGCCTATATTGCAGGATGGCAGGCACACCATCATCTCCAACTCTATTTTTTTATAAGAAAAAAAGTGTAGAGAAAAAAAAAGTAGACAGTAGAGAAGTAGAGATAAATATCAAATATTAAATATAAAATAAATATAACAGTAGAGAAGAGAGTAGAGATAGCAGAGACATCGGGAAAGGATCGCGCGCGCGGGGGAAAAAGCGACCGGGCGTGCGCTAGTTTTGGCGCGCGGCGTCCGGCACGCTTTATAAAATCCAACGCCCCCCCACCGCTCTGTGCCTTGCCACCGCTCTCTCTCCTGCTCTGTGCCTCTCCATCGCTCTCTCTCCGCTCTGTGCCTCGCAACGCTCTCTCCCCGCTCCGTGCCTCGCCACCGCTCTCTCCCCGCTCTTTCTTGCCTCGCCACCGCCGCGCCACCATGCTGCCGCATCGTCGGGAAACTTGGGGATACCACGGCGTCCGTGCGCGCCCCTCCGGCGGCTTCTTCGCCGAGATCCGGTTCCGCGGGATGCTCCTCATCCTCGACAATTTTGACACCACCAATGAGGCCGCCCGCACGTACGACGCGGCGGCGTGGCGCCTCCTGTGGCCTCATAGAACATTGAACTTCCCCAACATGTCGACGCAGGAGCGGGCGCAGGAGCTCACGCCTCTGCCGCGGCTTAGCATCGACGAGGATCGTCGCGACAACCGGAGACGGGAGCACTGTCTCGGCATCGCCGAGATGGACGAGGAAGCCATGGCGCTCTGGCGCCAAAACTTCCCGCATGACATCATCAACGAGCACGAGTTCTATGCGCAAAGGATGGCGGAGTGGGATAAGAGGAGGGCGAAGCGAGCCGCCTATCGCGAGGACAAGCGTAGGCGAAAAGCGGACGCTCAATTCAACATGAGGCTAGGAGCAGCGTTGCCCTGGGAATCCAATGACGATCGGTATCTTCACGCCTACAGTCAGACGTCGGAGGAGGACATCATCGAGGAGTAGTTGAATTATCTTTTTTTATCTATCTATGCTGAGAACTATCCTCTACTCTCTAGTCTCTACTTCTCGATCTCAGCACTGTAAATGCTTTTTTAAAGCACCGCGCGTTGTGATTCTGTTGGAGATGCTCTAACATGGCAGACGAGTGCTTTAATGTTGCCCACAAGATGCGCGAGTATTACTAGTAGTATATTTTTCTTGCCATGTTGAGATTTTAAAACCATGAGTGCGAACATGCAGAGGAGCAATGAAGACCAAACAGGGATATTGGGGACATCTTCAAGGAGCGTGGCAAGTTAAAGAGGAGCTGCACCGAACCTGTAAAACGATCTTTGGTAAGTAACACCCTTTCAATTACTTTCATTTAGCCTCGTGTTCTTCGATGTGTATATGTTGTAGTTTATGTTTCTCTTAAGCCTGGTGTTCTTTGATGTGTAATAAGAAGAGTCTTAATCGTCCTAATGCTTTCGTTTTTAGCTTGATGTAGGAAGTGGGTGTTCTCACCTTGTAGTCCGTTTTTATATTTTTTTCCTTTTGAATTCACTTATCCGAGTTTTGTTTATCTGGCTTCTACTAAATGGATCTAGTTGCTCTGAGTATGGATCTAAAAAAGAAGTAACTTCATGTCAGGATGCAGTTCCTGCGAGGAGGGAAGTATGGTCAACCTCGAGATCATGTTTCCAAAATCAGGTTGGATTACACACAAGGTGCCAGTTCCTTAATGATGCTGGATTAGACATAAGGTGCAAATTCCCAGAAAATGCTGGATTACACACAAGCCAGGTGGAGTCGTCAGCTGTTCGTGTCCTCGTGGCATTAGTAAAAGCTGAAAGAATGCGTGTAGCAGCCCTTGAGAATGTAGCTGAGTTCCTGAAGAAGCGAAAAGAGCAATCAGATGCTCTTTTCACCCAAGCCAAAGAAGAGATGGAAGAAGCCAGAAATAAGCTAGCAGAGGCAGAGCAGGCTAGGCGTCTCCCGCTATCTAAAACTGTTGTCAATGCAAAATTTCCTTCATAATAGCTAGGTTCAAATGTTTATCCAGTCAGCATGCTTGTTGTGATGTCCGTGCATCTACTGATGTGGCACAAAATATTTTTTTCGGGTCATGTAATAACAACAATTACTTTCCAAACAATAACAGATGAAGCATTGGACATGGTATAGTTCACGCGCAAGCCCGACATTCCAAGTTCAACTTCCACATCAAACTCATGTTCACAGATATCTGCACATTCATACATAATGTCCACAACCATGATTCACTTCAAAGCCAAAAAAATGTGAGGAGAGTTATAAATAAAGAAAAACCTCTACTAGTTCCTGCTACCAGTGCGAGCACAACAAGTCAAGACCATGCGTAAATTAATTATATTTTAGTAATTTTTTGTGTTCTAAAATGCATGCCGGATCACGGAAGGACGTGTTGCCGGCACACGCGCGGATTCAATGAAGGCAGGCGGGGCAGTTGTCGGTGTCAAAACCGGCGGATCTCGGGTAGGGCGTCCCGAACTGTGCGTCTAGGCGGATGGTAACAGGAGACAAGGGACACGATGTTTTACCCAGGTTCGGGCCCTCTTGATGGAGGTAAAACCCTACGTCCTGCTTGATTAATATTGATGATGTGTATTACAAGAGTAGATCTACCACGAGATCAAGGAGGCTAAACCCTAGAAGCTAGCCTATGGTATGATTGTTGTTCGTCCTATGGACTAAAGCCATCCGGTTTATATAGACACCGGAGAGGGCTAGGGTTACACAGAGTCGGTTACAATGGTAGGAGATCTACATATCCGTATCGCCAAGCTTGCCTTCCACGCCAAGGAAAGTCCCATTCGGACACGGGACGAAGTCTTCAATCTTGTATCTTCATAGTCTTGGAG
>NC_057801.1:406626974-406630487 GCF_018294505.1 Triticum aestivum | reverse complement strand
TCAACTACACATTCACACATGTTACATCACGTACCCTATTGATCTAAAAAGCCCTCTCTTCACATTTATTTCGCATACAACGTTCCTTTTGAATAACGTGTGGCCAAAAAATATTTTAGAATTTCTACATATATACAACATTACAAAGTTATATGGAGGAGTATGAACGTTAATTTGCATTGCATCGTGCCAACAATGATATTTATTCCGCACTGTGAATTTTTATATTTTTATACTATATATAAAGTTAGTCCTAATAAAGAGAAACGAAGAGCATCTCTCTCTGCATCGCATACACCCCCTCTATTCCCCTTTCACGTACGCACACAAACTATCTCCAGGTCCTCTAAAAGCACGCCCCTAGTACATTCACACATGTTTCATCTTTCTCCCGCGATATATACAGTGACAATCATTGTATTTGAAGCGAAAGCACCATAGGTACATTGGACTTCAGAATCCACTCATTACGGTCACCATTTACGTTTTGTGGTAATTATACAGTCATGGGCTCACCGTACAGCTCTGTATTTGCTCCGCGTGGCACCTCAAGTTTTGTATCTACTCTACTCTTATAAAAAATAGAGGTTGTGATGATGGTGTGCCTGCCATCCTGCAATATAGGCCGTCCGATTTATATCTGACGAATAGGAAGAAACTATGGCAATTTTGCAAAAAGGTACCCACACCCCTCTCCACATTTGCAAATAAGGTCTTCTCTCGTTCATCCTTTCCTCTCACAAGATAAACTACTCAAATGCATCTTGATGTTACGTGCAACGCACGGGCATCTTGCTAGTAAGAATGAAAACAAACGATAAAAAATATTTGACTGTGGTTCGAAGTCTTGATTGCGGGCGCAATGGACAAGGTGGTCTTGTCTTGGAATGCTGAGCCGTCTATTTTAACACACATGAGATGGTGTGGTGATTATACACACACGCACGCATGCACACGAACTGCATGCACGCAACACTCACACGAACACACGCAGCCACGCACACACGCAACACTCACACGTACACACACAACCACGCACGCATGCAACACTCACAGGCACACACGCACGCATGCATGCACACACCACAGGACCAATCTTAACATGCAAGTATATGTCATCAATGTAGCCTCTTTCGATAAGTAAGAGTGCCGGACCCAATGAGGAGCTAAAGGTAGAACAAATATTCTCTCAAGTCCTATCTGCCACTGATACGACTCTACGCACGCTTAGTGTTCGGTTTACCTAGAACAAGTATGAAACTAGAAGTACTTTGTAGGTGTGATAGGATAGGTTTGCGAGGTAATAAAGAACACGTAGATAAAAGCTAGGGGCTGTTTAGATAAAGAAGCAATAAAATAAATATAGCGAGTGTGGAAAAGTGGTGGTAGGAGTTGTGAAATTGTCCCCAAACAATTGCCTATGTTACTAGACCGGTAATCACTATTGCAATTTTATTTGAGGGAGAGGCATAAGCTAACATACTTCCTCTTCTTGGATCATATGCACTTATGATTGGAACTCTAGCAAGCATATGCAACTACTAAAGATCATTAAGGTAAAACCCAACCATAGCATTAAAGTATCAAGTCCCCATTATCCCATACGCAAACAAACTACTTACTCGGGTCTGTGCTTCTGTCACTCACGCCACCCACCATAAGCAAATCATGAACATATTGCAAACCCTACAGCGGGGATCCCTCACGCTTGCGTGACATGGAGAGCACCACAGGACAACATTAATAATAAAACATGCAACTCAAACCAATCACAACACTTCATCAATCACCGATAGGACAATGAAAATCTACTGAGACATCATAGGATGGCAACACATCATTGGATAATAATATGAAGCATAAAGCACCATGTTCAAGTAGAGGGTACAGCGGGTTGTGGGAGAGTGGACCGCTGAATATAGATGGGGGAAGGTGATGGAGATGTTGGTGAAGATGGCGGAGGTGTTGGTGAAGATCGCAGTGATGATGATGGCCCCCGGCGGCGTTCCGGCGCCACCGGAAGAAAGGGGGAGAGCGCCCCCCTTCTTTTTCTTTTTCTTTTTCTTTTTCTTCCTTGACCTTCTCCCTAGATGGGAGAAGGGTTTCCCCTCTGGTCCTTGGCTCCCATGGCGTGGGAGGGGCGAGAGCCCCTCCGAGATTGGATCTATCTCTCTGTCTCTCTCTGTTTCTGTGTTCTGGAATTCTGCCCTGGCACCGTTTCTTTTATATCCGGAGATCCGTAACTCCGATTGGATTGAAACCTTCGCCCAGATCTTTTTCCAAAAATTAGCTTTATTGCAGCCAACGAAGGGCATCAACCGCCTTACGAGGGGCCCACGAGGGTGGGGGCACGCCCACCTGGAGTGGGCGTGGGCTCCTGTCTCCTGGCCACCTCGGGCACCGTCTCGCGTTGATTTTACTTCCCAAAAATCACAAATATTCCAAAATAATTCTCCGTCCGGTTTTATCCCGTTTGGACTCCGTTTTATATGGGGTTTCTGCGAAACATAAAACATGCAACAGACAGGAACTGGCACTGGGCACTGGATCAATATGTTAGTCCCAAAAATAATATAAAAAGTTGCCAAAAGTATATGAAAGTTGAATAATATTTGCATGGAATAATAAAAAAATATACATACGACGGACACGTATCAGCGTCCCCAAGCTTAATTCCTGCTCGTCCTCGAGTAGGTAAATGATAAAAAAGATAATTTTTGATGTGGAATGCTACCTAGCATAATCTTGATCATATGTCTAATCATGGCATGAATATTAAGACACGAGTGATTCAAAGCAATAGTCTATCATTTGACATAAAAACAATAATACTTCGAATGTACTAATAAAGCAATCATGTCTTTTCAAAACAACAAGGCCAAAGAAAGCTTATCCCTACAAAATCATATAGTTGGCCATGCTTTATTTTCATCACACAAAATGCTCCCATCATGCACAACCCCGATGACAAGCCGAGCAATTGGTTCATACTTTTTAACGCGCTACAGCTTTTTCAACCCTCACGTAATACATGAGCACAAGCCATGGATATAGCACTATAGGTGGAATAGAATATGATGGTGGGGGTTTATGTGGAGAGGACAAAAAGGGAGAAAGTTGATCGACACGGCTAATCAACGGGCTATGGAGATGCCCATCAATTGATGTCAATGTGAGGAGTAGGGATTGCCATGCAACAGATGCACTAGAGTTATAAGTGTATGAAAGCTCAAACTGAAACTAAGTGGGTGTGCATCCAACTTGCTTGCTCATGAAGACCTAGGGCATTTTAGGAAGCCCATCATTGGAATATACAAGCCAAGTTCTATAATGAAAAATTCCCACTAGTATATGAAAGTGACAACATAGGAGACTCTCTATATGAAGAACATGGTGCTACTTTGAAGCACAAGTGTGGGCAAAGGAGAGTAACATTGCCCCTTTTTTTGGTGGGCTTCTTTGCCCCCCCCCCCCCTTTTTAGTCTTCTTTGGCCTTTCATTTTTTTTCATGGG